>NC_136904.1:24608395-24744903 GCF_949606895.1 Notothenia rossii
AAAGATGTTATATTTACCCGTTTGGCACGATCTATGTTATCTCTGAAGGGGAAGAAGGCGTCAGAGCTGACGGCCACAGCCTGCAGGGAGCTGATCCAGTTCTTCTTCTCAGTCTCTGACAGAGGCTCAGGCACCTCTTCAAATTTCGACTTCCAAACATCCAAGTCTGGGCCCTGTCAACACACAATACGGGACCTTTCAGTTACTCTCAATGTCTCAAATATTACATGTGGACTGTGTGTGCTTGACGGCCAGTGTTGAAGCAGTTTAAACAAATGTATTCAAGTCAGATGTAATGCAGCCATAGCTAAGTTGCTATAGCTCTGTTTTGAGCTAAATCAAACCTGATAAGAATGACCAGTCACTGAGAAATGTGTATACTTAAAAAAGGTAGGGTAGGTAATTCACTTCAGAAACACTGATATATTCCATGGAATGCTCTTAACATCCCGATAGCAATGAATAAATGAAATGCTTTGACAATACATATATACAAATATTTAATCTGTGGAAGCCATGGCGCTGTAAAAAGCACGTCCAATGATCTGCCGCGGGCCGAGGCAGATCAGTAGACAGAGCTGGCAGTAAGAAATTATTGCAGGTATTGCTGGAATTATCTTCCTACCACAACGGTACAACTTAACTACTGCTTTATCCTCAAAGTTTTTGCTGCCCGTTGTTACCCACTTACCTCTCCAATGGTGTCGCTGACATACTGGTCGATTGCGTTGGCAATCTCCGCTCGCTTCACACCGCTGCGGAACTTCATGTTCAGGACCTGAGGGTGGTGTCTCAGCCACCAGTTATCAGCTTTGTCCCCTGCCAGACGGGTGCAGTGGATACGGGACTGCTGCCCTGCTCCAATACCAACAACCTGTAAAACACAGAGAAACATTAGAGTATAAAGTGTAGGTCTCATCCGGATTCCCCTCTCCTCCCTTTGTCTGCCTGTTCTTACCTGTCCATCTTTAGCGTAGCAGACAGAGTTGGACTGAGTGTACTTGACAGCGATGGTGGCCACAGCCAGGTCCCGCACAGCTCCCTCTGAGAGCTTCAGAAAGGTAAACACTTTGATGAGATTGTGTAAACAATAAAATAGTTATTTAAAACAAGGACATAAATACACTACAGTGACTCACCGAGCCCTTGGAAACAACGTTGCTGAAGAACTCCTTATCAATCATCGCTCCATTCCTCTTCTGTTTGAGATAGAGACCAAACAGAACTCTGACCTCCGCCTCATCCGGCACATACTCTGGATCCATCTGGGATTAAGGCGCACATTGTCAATAGGAACATTTACCTTAACCCTCATTCTAATGATCATTATTTAAACATGATGATGATAAAAAACTCTCACCTGAAGCACACAGTAGTTGCCATTCTTCTTCTTGCAGAGGATCTTAAGTGCCTCCTCATCATAACCAGGAGCGATGATACCATCAGACACCTGAGAGCACATTTATGAATCATCAAAGCAATGTTGCAGCAATAAAACTAACAGATTATTTGTTCTTTTCTTTCTTAAATATTATTTTACCTCTCTTGATATGATCTTGGCAGTGGGAACATCACAAACATCGGACACAGCGATGAAGTCTCCAAAAGAGGACATTCTGTCGGAGCCCCTGGCCCGGGCGTAGGCCGTGGCGAGGGGGGAGAGGTCCTTCAGCATGTCGTGCACCATGCACACCTTGGCCTCCTCCTCACTCAGAGGAACTCCCACGGCAGCGCCTTCAGAAGAAACACGAAGAGTCATTTTAATATAAGGGACTACATTTCAGCTCCATATTTATACCCTGGAGAAGAATCTGCATGTCTTTTCTCACCAGCAGGGCTGACATGTTTGAAGGAGGCGGCAGCAGCCATGCCGAGGGCGCTCTTCAGCTCTCTGACCAGCTGCCAGGCGTTCAGAGCGTCACACAGGTTGATGAAGCCGGGGGAACCGTTGACCACTGAGAGGGGGGGGGAATGAATGATGTCAAGGCTAGGTTATTTTTTGTTGTACTTTTTGTCAGAACTTTTTTGACAAGGTTATTTTTACTTGTTTAATAAGGACAGTGCATGTTATATTATACATCAGTATAAAACACATGTAAAATGCTGGAGCTAGAAATATGTTAATTTACATCAGTAGTTTCCAGTATTTTAGGGGTCAGCGATGTTGAGAGGACACTACTTCCAAAATCACTGCCTGCTTTATATGTCATCTACACTTATTAGTTTCTTTCTTGGCACGAAATGAGCTATAGAGACAAAAACTGTTTTTGTTTGAGGCTGCTAACATGTTGGGTTTCTGCCGTAGAGTTGGGCTTTTTTTCTATGGAGACTCTTTTAAAGGCAGGCCTCAAGTAGCCATTCAATGCACTGCAGTTGTTGGTACTTCTAGATTCACTGCCCCACACAGGTTGGCGATTGTTAAAAAGGTCTTCATATAGTATGCCATAAAAAAACAGTTTAAGTTTGCCTTTAAAAGTCATTGTATTGTAGCAAAGTGTAGTATAGTATCTTCTCATCTGACTCAAAGTAAGCAAAGAAGTGTATTTTCCAAAATGTTAAACTCCTACTTTAAAGCCAAACTTATAAACAATGACTGCTTGAGGTCAGAGGAGACAGCTGTGATGGGATGCGGGGGGGGGGGGGGTCTTTACCTTTGAGGGGGAGGGCTGGGCGCAGGGTGTAGAGCTGGGCGGGGGCTTGGTGGGGGTTCATGCCGTAGCGAAGAGGCAGCTGTGAAACACCACGGCTGTACTGTCCACGAAAGTAGTCAGATATGGCCTCGTCATACTGAGCTGTGTGTGTGAAGGCCTGAAGAGCAGAGAACAAATACACTGATGATGAACCAAATATATGAAAATTAAAAACACTTAATCTTTTGTTTTGTACCAAATACAGAGTTATTTTCGTTAAGTCATCAAGATACAATGTATCCAAAGAATTGAAGGTCAAAATTCCTATATATTTTTTGAGACCATTTCTGCACTGTTTATATCGGTATCCCAAAGCAAAGCAGTAAATCATGTGATCTTAAAACTGATCTGTTTTTGTGTTTAGCCATAAGTTCAGTTGGACTTCAAAGTCCTGATGTTAAAATCTGTAAACAAATATTTCAACACTTAAAAACTGAAATCCTTCACTGGACTGGACTTTGACTTGCACTGAACCTCAAACATAATTACGGAGCCCCCTAGGGGACATGGAGAAGAAAAAAAAAAGTTATTTATAAAAAAAAAAAAAAAGTTTTGCTTGATATCGCATAACCTTTGCGAGATCTCGCAAAACTTTGCATTTAGCTCAATGTACTTCCTGGTCAGTTCGGCTGCTACGGCAACACAGAAACCAAACAATGGAGCGGTTCATCAATTTTACTTTGAGCTTGGCCTTAAATATAAAGATAATCAGTGCTTGGCGATAGGCACGGGTTTCACACAGACTGTATATATATATATAAATAAAGGGTTTCACATAAGTGAAGACACCTCAAGAGAACACTCAGAGCGAAGGGACATGTATGTCCCTCTGAGCTGAGTTATTGACAGATTCGAATTTCACGGATCAATAACTCATGAACATAACGTTGTAAAAATACAAACAACATGACTTTACAATCATAACAAGGCAGACAACGAGCTACAGTCGTTTTTATCAGAACAGTTCGATACGCGCCATCACGAGCTAAACATCAAGAATTGGTCACAAGCTTGAGGAGGGAGAGGAGTGCTTAGGGACAGTCTACAAACTGCAACAGGGTTTTGCGAGATCTCGCAAATGTTTTGCGATATCTCGCAAAACTATTTTTTTTTTTCAAATAACTTTTTCTTTTCTTCTCCATGTTCCCTAGGGGGCTCCGTACATAATCAACCTAAAATGAATACTGGGGAAAAAGAAATACCTTATCTGAAATCAGTTATTTGATCAACATTACATTATCTGACTTTAGCCTCAGAAACCTCAATGTTTAATCAGCATATAGTTAGACCCTCCAGAAAAACGCGGGCAAAAATCCTTGATTATGCGATAAACATGCAGGGTTTTTATGTGATTTTATGCGGTGAAATTGCGAAATATGCGGAAAGTTGCGAAATATGGTAAATATGCGGGGGAAAAGAATAACAATTTTTTAAAATATTGGGCTGTCTTATTTATTCTCTCTCACACACAAACTGCCACTAACGTTAAACCCCTTTACTATTCAATTAAACACATTCAATGTTTATTTATTGTAAAAGCAATTGGGCTATTTTAATCTCACACACACCCACACACAAACCCACACACACACACACACACACACACACGTCAACGTCACGTCACGTCAAGACGAGTTAACTTTTTTTCTTCTCAACTTTGTGTGGAAAAATGCGGGGATTATGCGGCCTTTTGATAAATATGCGGCCTTTTAAAAATCTGCACCATTTTGCTGATTATGCGGTAAACTCTGCGATCGTAGAATCGCGTTTTTCTGGAGGGTCTATATAATGGGTTAGGTTACTGTAATCACTTTGAAACCTGCTCAATCATTATTGAGCCAAAAGCAGGATTCAACACAAGTCTGAACAGTGATGGGCGGGATGAACAGATGTTTTACGTAGAAGTAGTTAAAGGATCAAGAAAGGCTGATAGCGAGACATTAAAACGTTTAAATAAAAAAGAGCTCTAGTCAAATATTGAAGTTTGATTGGGAACAAGGTTTATAAAATGTGCTCCAGAAGTGTGGAGTAATTGTATTACACATAATACAGATAATCTACCCCTAAATATCCTAGTTCGTATATATCCAAATTAAATGTTGGGAAAATATATAAAGTGGGGTTACTTTTAGGGCCAGAGTCCTGCGGGTTTCTAGGGTTGTATCTTTGTCTCCTGAACTCTCCATCTCCTTGGCAACCAGCAGGTAGTCAGCAGGATCACACACTATAGCGACGCGAGCGTGATTCTTTGCAGCCGCTCTTAACAGAGTTACTCCACCTGGGAAGGAAGAAACACTTGTTAATGCACAAGCTAAATAACTATGTTTTAATGTAAAGTGATATACTTATATTCAGGTAATTGACTACATGCACACAGTCTCCTCTGCACACTCACCGATATCGATCTGCTCCACGGCATCATCCACTGTCACACTCGGGTTAGAGACCGTCTTCACAAAGGGGTAGAGGTTGCACACCACCACTCTTTAAAATAAAACATAGAATGAATGTCATACTCCTAATAAAGATCATCATAAAAAATAAAACACACAAAAATATACAAGCATATCTTACTGCAACACATACAAAACAATAACATTGCCATTTAGGGCGACTTTCTACAAAGTGATATCAGTGTTAGAAAATGAGCAACATTCAAACAGTGCAGCTGTAGAAAATTCATAAAGACATAAGAGAAAACTGTATTAAACATCTATGAATTAAAGGAATAATAAAAAATTGAACTACATTGTAATCCGAGCTTTAAAAGTCTGTATATGCTCAAGGCCTTTGATTGATTGATTGATTGATTGATTGATTGAAGGCCTCCCAGAAATAATTCATTGAGAGTTTTACTTTTAGTTTTTTTAAGCAACACTGTGATCAAGAATCATCTTTCATCCTAATCAGATGATTGACTCAACCTCCCCCTCATTTATCAACTGGTCAAGAATCAAGATAAAGAAGTAGATATGTATGTGTGTTTATCAGATTTCTAATCAAATGTACAGTTGAATTCCCCAAATACCAAATCTGTAAAGTCTGATTTAATCACATTTCAGTGGTAATCAAATGAGAGTCACAGGACTAGCTTGAAAGCAGGAGCAGCACGTTTCTATTAACTCGGAGGCTAAATGAACTACACATGCTTCCTAATGAGACAACACAAGTCTTTATTCTAATTATACTAGCTTATGATCTGCCACAGGCCGTGCATGCTCTTTGATTAAACTGGGCTTTGTAGGACATGTTTGTAAATCCTACCTTTTCTCCCCAAATATATCCATTATGCTATTTTAAACCTGAGACTGTAATAAAATATCCAATGTCAGTGATAGGTGTGAGTTTATGTTTTAGACTTTGTTGCTGGGCTTCTCTTACCTGACCAGGCTGTAGCCGAGCTTCTCCATGTCTGCGGTGTCAGAGGGGGTTTTCCTGGCCAGGATGCCCCCATGCACAGCGGGGTGCAGGGTCTTCACTCTGCCCCCCAGCATCTCTGGATGTCCAGTCAGCTCAGACACATCCCTGACACACAGCAGAGGCACACACAGGTTACAGAGGGACAGAGCTGATATGTGAATTTGGGGAAAACCCACTAGTGTATTGTTTAAAGGACTACTCGAGTACCCACCTGACAGCCAGGCCAGCCTCTCGCAGGGCTTTGGCTGTGCCCCCTGAGGCGACCAGAGACAATCCAACATCCACCAGCCTTTTGGCAAAGTCCACCAGTCCAGTTTTGTCTGACACACTCAAAAGTGCTGCAAGGACAGATAAAGAGGATACTTACAAAACAACTTAAAGGCAAGCATTACGACGGACACAAAAGAGGAGTACAAGTAGGTTATAACGATATAAAGCAGGCCACGTTGGCTAGTGTTAGCCAGAGTGCTATCAGCCTGCATGTCGCAGATAAAAACTTCTTAATTTGTTCAGTTTTAAACAGAAAGTCTTACCAAGCTCTGAGGAGGCCATGTTAGATTCACGTTGTCAGTCTGCAGTGTGTGTGTTGTAGAGAGGGTTCAGCTCAGTCTCCACTCTGTGTTAGAAGGATCACTCCAAAATAAGTTTTGTGTAGGATGAGACAAATCTACACGGTTTTCATTGCCTCATCATGTGCTTCAAAACTGCGAAGACCCGCCCTTCTGAGGACGGCCCGCCCATTACAAACAAGCGCACCCAAAATGGCTACACTGCGCAGAAAATGCGCATTTTCAACCGAAAGTACAACAATTATGATAAGTAATGTAATTTATTTATAGTATGTCAAAGGGTAAAGATATCTGGGTCATTCAAGAATTGGAGGAAATTTCCCACATGTAAACAAATCAAATAATCCATGCCCAAAAGGCTAAAACATGCACTTGTTGTGTTATTCTTGAGACAAGATGCATATATAGTTGTAGAAAAAGTGGTTTCAAAATATTATTTAAAATATCTTCTAGCTCTCGAATACCCTAAAATTGCCTTTTTTGTCCCAGCTTCTTGGTGACCAACTTACATGTCAAATATAACATTTAAAATTGGGTTTCTATTTACTTTTGTTGGTATTATTCTATTGATATGTTACTTGTAATGGTAAAATCAATTAGTTAAATCATAAACACATTTTAAATAACAGTAATTTTACACTGAGAGTGTGTCCCACAACCATAGGCTGTATGCGCGCAACCCAACTTGTTTAGCTTGGCAGAGGAAGTGAAAAAGCTGTTTGTCACATGACACAGTGGAAACAAAGGACATCAGCAAGCCATTGGTAGACCAAAACTAAGTCCTCTCTTTTATTTTTAATATATATCCAATCTTGTCACTCTTGAAGGAGTATGGCACTCATACAAACGCAACCCTGTTACTCACATTATGAGACTAAAACAAATTAATTTGAAATGTATCTTTCTTTAGTTACATATCTAAGTGTGTCCATTCCTTGACAATAGCATTACTTTGTACAGCTAGCATTAATTCCTGAGGTAAAAGCAAAAATTAGCATTGATTTGCAACCATGTTACTATAATTAGCGTAACAGGGTTAATTCTTCATTGGAAAATAATACAATATTATCAAACAACATTTCTTTTGTCCTGAGTATTTATTTGTCACCTTTATGTCATTATCTACAATCAAAAGTAATGTAGCCATTTAACCCTGTTACCTTACGCAACCCTGTTACTCTAATTTCAACCCTGTTACTATATAATTTTCTATTAAAATAATAAAATTAAACCAGTTTTATCCAAAAACGACATGAGTATTTAATGTAAATGTGACTTTCTTTACTTAATAGTAAATAATTTATTGAAGAATATTTTTGAAAATATTTTTCTGCTTACAGTTTTTCTCAATCGCTAAACCCACTATTTAGAATCAAAATTCCTTTCATCAAACCAACAGCACAGCCATCGAAACAGAAAACCATTTCTCTACAACAGTATACCATTTATCATTGATATCACACAAAATGCAGATGCTAAGCAGTGTTTTGCAAAACAGATCACACAATTCTCTAACTGAAGTTACAATTCTCTACACAAAGATCAAAACTCTTTTGTGTAACTCATGTCTACAAAACAAAAAAAAATCTTCTCACAGTGGATAACACTTCCTCATAAACTTAGACCATAGCTACACTAATTGACACTTGATGTGCAAAATATTAACACTTGTTATCAGTCAATCACCCCATTGAAAAAGGTAACTCCATGGAATGTACTGTATACCTTACAGTAATGATGTTACATTGAAAACATTTACATGATAGAATTTGCATGACTGTACTTAAAATATTTTTTTAAATGGTGCCGGTAAAGCTATAATAGTGTTGATATGACTTGCATAGCTCTTTGAGATGTTCATATGGGGAGGATTAGCTATAGCTGATACAAAGTTTTTACAGTCAGTAATTGTGGTCTTTTCCTTTTTGCACATTGAGAAATGTTTTTTTTTGTATTGGGGTGAATTGAGTACTTCACTTCCATGTAAATGAATTGCTCACAGCTGACATCAATGAATTTCCTATAGTAATTGTAATTACGGTAGTGAGAATCCTATAAAAGACCTCCCTCACTTCAGTAAGATGTTTGTCAAGGGTGGTGTCGACACGCAAGGAGATATTTCCCACGCTGCCTTGCAAGGGAAGACATACGCTGTGACGTAGATGAGGCTATGTGGCCAGACAGACGGCAAAGAGCAGATCAGTAAAGCTATATAGATCTCATTCTCTGCTTTACTGCTGATTTCCATCATTTACCCATGTTATGTTTTTTCCAGTGTATTGCTATTCATCTTTTGTTTCTGTTACGGTGCTCTTCTGAAAATGAGACATAAAAACAATGACATAGTTACAGTAACACACAGTTTTTCCTATATGTAAGTTTGTTTCTCCCAACTTGTCAGTTTTCCGTTCAGTTTCCAATATCGATAGCTTGAGGTTTGTGTATTGATGATTGTAGTCAGTATTTAGTGTGCCACTTAGTAATGACTGTTCAAATAGTCTTCTAATGAGCTGACAAATGTTTGTTTTTGGAGAAGGTATCTGGTTTTGGAAGGGGTATTTTTAGTTTTGAGTGCCTTAGAGCACTTTGCAAGAAATGTATATTGTTATGGTAGAATGTGTTATTATGGTGACCGGAGTTTCAGTTATGAAAACACATTTGTCTCATTAGAGGACAATTTGTTCTGTTTCGATCGACTTATTCTTTTTTGTAACCAGTATTTTCAGTTTTGGTCATGTAAGTGCATTTTGCAAAAGATATTCAGAGTTATGGCAAGTGTGTTTCTGTTTAGATGGCTATGCTCTTGTTTTGAAGAAATGAATTTAGATTCTAAAAAGTGGGTTTAGCGATTGAGAAAAACTGTAATGAGTATTTGTAACAGGGTTGCACAAAGCATGGCACACAACAAATAGTGAGTGAGATCAGACGCGGTGTCTTCTTTTTTCTTGCCACCAGAGGGCAGTCATGGACCTTGCTCATGCACATGTATGGAGGAAAGCAGTCATTGTTTTATATTTTATTTCTATATGATGTATGTGCAACGCAGCTGTGCCTGGACTTGTGAGTCACTGCACATCGTCTATTCTTCTTTAAAAATGGCCTATGTAACCTAACCTGAACTAGTACGTGAAGATTATTTTATTTTTTACTTGTGTGATCTTCTTAGTATTTTTCTCTTATTCATTGAGCATTGTTGGACTGAGCCTTAAACCTGATTGTGGATTTTCCATGTCAACAAATGCTTCTCTGTAACTATTAAATAAAGAATGTTCTATTTATGTATTAAATCATTTAACAGTGATGGTATGAAAACCAATAGATAAATACAACAAATCTTCAGAAGCCTATGTGCATTTGTTTATTTGCACATCTATTGATTGATAAGCAATACAAAAACGAAGATTATTTGCCATTTCTTTTGGTTGATGCAGGCAGGTTGATTTGTTTTGCTAATCAGCACAACTGAAGGTTACATTGTCACCAAGCAGTGCCACGAACATCATCACTTATGTCGGCTGTAATTGTTAAAACACCTGTAACATACATTTCCTGCAATAAACTTTATTGGCAAAAAACGGTGCATTTTTGCTGCTTTGGAACAGCGTTTTAAGTCGGACAGATGTGAATTTATTGGGCCCCGTCACTCACTCCTTTACTCGGCCATTAGTTAAGTGACAGGACAGCGCCCGGGAAACCTGCACCAATACGTGTGATTACGTTAAAAGATCGCACAATCTGTTCATATTTACGTAATGAGGCCGACATTTTGCTGATTGATTAAACTACAGGGTGTAAATATGTTTAAGGGCTCCTTGATTTATGATCTAACAAAGCAAAAAAGATCTCCATTTATTTGTCTAACTATGAAAATGGGAGTTTCTGGTAAACGCTGTGTTTTTGACATCTCAGGGGCGAGCTGAGTGATTCAATAGACAGTGAAACATTTTAATAGAAAGACACAGGATTCAATATGCATTATCGGGTAAAAAAGAAAGAGGCAGGAAGGCCGTCAGCACTTTAGTTGGGCTGGCCCTTGAGAAAACTGACAGAATTATCAGCAGAACTGTAATTTACGCAGGGAATTTTTAATCAACATGGCTGGTGTTTTCCGATTAAATTAGGAGAGAGACGTAATCAATGACCTCCATATATTGCTGCACTGCCTTATCAATTAGCTGTGATTTTTTGTACTGTGTCAGAAGGGCCTGTGTCATAAAACAGGCCAGATGGCATTTGTCATGCAGCTGACAAGTCACACAACTAAATGAGCGCCTATTGATTCCCATGATTTTTCATCAGCCAAATTAAAAACTGCACTTGATGGAGGTTCAGACTGCAAGCTTGTTATGTATTCTACTCACGCTATTAAATCAATTCTAAAAAAGTTCAACGAAAACTCTTTCAAAGTCCTTTAAGTTAAACATGTAACTGGAAGTTTCCAGTTACATGTTTAACTTAAATGAGTTTGAAAGAGGGAAGTGTTGATTTTATGAATTGAACATGTTTTTTTTGTTGCTGCTACATCTCAGGCCTTTCCCAGGCATGGTTAAAGCTCTGAAGTCACTTAAATTCCTGTGTAGATATTAAACTACAAATAGCTCCAGAGCATTTATAAATGTTTCTTAATTTACCATTGTTTCTTATGCACTACCTGAGGTTCCTATCTTCATTTTTGTCAAGCCTGTGAATTTCATTTTCAGGCAAATGCACTGCCACTGAAAATATGTTTAAAATTGCATGCAAAAAAAGGGAGTTTCTGGTAAATGCTATGTGTTTGACATCTCAGGGGTGAGCTGAGTGATTCGATAGACAGTGAAACATTTAAGAAAAAGACACAGGCTTTGGCAAAATAATATTTTTTGCATGCTTTACTCTGATGGCTGTTACCAATTATTGGACCCTCATGGTCCAGGGACCCACATTTTGAGAGTTATTTACCAACCGGTCACCAACTGTGACTCCATACTTAGCAGATAACACTTGACAATGTACGGTTGCCAATGGTCTTTTTCCTAGAATTTATCCTCTTATATCATAGAATCTTAGGGGTCCCAAATGTTACCACCCTACACACCATATCACATATATCAAAATGTGTGACCTTGTATCAATAAATATATGGCAACTTGTTTCATAACGGTCTAAATAAAGACTGATTTGTGTGATATGGGGATACACACATATATTTGCATTAACCTTCCCATAAACGGCACAAAAACCCTTCTGAAAACCAATATTGCACATGATAAAACAGAGATTTGTTGTCAGTGTTTGTCAGAAAACACAAGCTTCTGCCTCTTAAGTCTTCACTAAAAGTCCCATCAGTGTGTAAAGGCATTTCCAATCACTGCAGAGCTTTGTTTTTTTCACAAGAGGGGTGTGTGTGTTTGTGTGTGTGTGTGTGTGTGTGTGTGTGTGTGTGTGTGTGTGTGTGTGTGTGTGTGTGTGTGTGTGTGTGTGTGTGTGTCCAGCTAGTTAAGAGTGCATTTAATCACTATATAAACATGTGACTGTGGTCTGAAAAGGGGCTAAATGACACCATACGGCATGTCCTCCAATCTGCTCTTTAATCACCACCCTTACAAGGGTGGCCATTAAAACGCCCTGCCGCAGTTACACACACTCATCATGCTGTTGCTCTTGGAAATTAAAATGGGCCTGTGTGACATCACCATCAGGCTTTTGATTGCTTTACTTCCTCTTCATTAACTTAATTATTTGGCTATCAGTAAACTCCTTCGAGTAATTAATATCTGAGAGCCTTGGTAATAAATAAGACGGTGAACTGGGAATGACTTTTGCTACCAGAGTCAACGCGGTGGCTGTGAACAGAAAGCAGTTGAAAAAGATGTGAACAGAAGAGATAACCTTTCCTCTAGTATGTTGCATGTCAATAACAACATGGACACATGTTCTGCAGGTGAGATTTAAGGAGACCGTTATGGTATATCTTTGAGATTTGATACCTACATTAATAATGTATTAAGTTTTCTTCACAATAACAAATACAATATTGAAAACAAATGTTAGGTTGTCTTATGCCCCTTTAAATCAAGCAGGCCCGCTATGTGTATTTTCTTCAACATCTTACATTAGACGCATTTAAAAAGCGTCATCCAACTTTGACCTTGGGGAGAGTTGTCATTGACCTAATGTCTTTACTGCATGTTTCAGCTGTTCCCATTATTAAGATATTGATATCACTTTACTATTTTTTATTCCCTTGTATTTACTTTTGACTGGACATACATGGGAACATTGATCAATAATAAATTCCTTTTAATTTTTTTATTTCACAGTTACACCACAAACACGTTTCAGATAAATACACGAATGATTCATCTTTTCAACCATTCAAATAAATTACTTTCATTTACATGTCAGTGACAAGAACAAATTCAGAAACACCATCAAGCACAGAAAAAACCATCAATATGTACACATAAAATGCACAAAACTAAATGTAATACAGAAGATAGTCAGCAAAGTATTTGTCCCCAAAGACATCTGGAGCAGCGGATGTTTCTGATCTTGTGTTGTTTCCTCAGTGACACAGTATGTTTAACTTCTTTTTTTGTCTTCATGATGCAGTGGAGGCTGTACATTCTCCTGCTGTCTGAACGCACCTAAGTTCAATTTGCATCCTTCATTTATGTGGTCATGTGTGTTCACTGGGCTGAGCTCCAGCTTTCAGTGGATGGAGCAAATTGACAAATTGACAAGATGATGGCCTAGAAACAGCTACATGGGAATGAGCACCTTTTTTTCCGGCATGCTATGACATGTACAGTACTCAAAGATGATTTTATTCAGTTTATACAGTATATTTGTGTCATTTGTGTGTATTTGGAAATTGTCTCTTGCAGAAACAGAGATATGTCCCAGTGTAATGTCTCTTCAGTGAAACCTGTTTCCTTCATGTCTGTTCAAAGTCCCGCCCCGATCTTCCTGTCGCCTCCTACTGACACCCCCTCCAGCTCCTCATCAGAGAAAGGGCTATGGGGATTGTAGCTAACATTAGTGGTGCGCTGCAAGAAGTTTGTTGATCGTGGCTTTCCAACAGGAAAACCATGCTGGCTTTCCTCCTCTTCTTCTTCTTCCTCCTCCTCCTCATCCTCCTCCTCTTCCTCCTCTTCTACATCCTCCATATCAAGATCCATCCCTCTGTCGTCCTGATCCAAAGCTCGCCTGCTCTCATTTGATTTGTCCGTGACTGTTTTTTTCCCATTGCGTAGTCTCTGTGCGTCGGACGGAGCAGAGGCAGCCTGCTCCTTCGCCTTACGGCTGCGTTTCCACTTCATCCTGCGATTTTGGAACCAGATCTTGACCTGGGGAGGGACAACAGAGTAAAAAAAATGTTTACAACACGGTAATACTTAGGATATTTCATCCAGAGTTTGTCTGAACAGATATCTTATTTGCAGCTCTAGAACAACAATTACTTCTTTTTTAAAAACTGACAGTTTATTTTGATTTGTATAATATCTTCTCTCTGTTTTTGAGTCTTGAGTGGGACCCTTCCGTTTCAAGTTTTGTCCATAGCTGCAAAGAAAAATATATGGAGCATATTTGTACCTTTTATTTTCCCACTGAAACTAAAGAGCAAAGACTAATTCTCTACTGTGGAACTTCCACAATGCATAAGAAACTCCCCTCTGTATCTTTGATCTCCCTTAATTTGTGTCATCCAACAATAAAATAAGTGCTTAAAATATAATATTATTTAAATCTTACATATAAAATGTAGAGGAAACAAAATACCCTAATGTATTTTTTCAGCTCTTTGTGAAGATAAACTCACTTTGGACATCATAAAGTGGAGACATTCAGTCATTCATTCAAAATCCTCCTCTTTTTTAAATCTGTACATACTGTAAGGTGACACTTTTGCAGAATGTCATTTTAACATCTGTCAATTTATCCCTTTTGCTATGATAGAGGTATATTTAATTTGACATTTCACAAATACACTTAACTACAGTATACCGATGCCTACACTTCGTGCAATGTTGAATTGCTTGTTATTTGTTTTGAGGGAACTCATGGCTTGTTTTTAAGGTGTCAGTGATGTTGTTTTCATGATGAAACAAAATGTGCCTGCCCTTAATTATTGAAGTGATTTAAGATCCAGCTATCCTGATAGAGTGTGCTGCTGCTGTCCTGTAGCAGACTGTCTGATGTTCAGTTTAACACGTTCAGTTCGCTCCTCATTTCTGTTTCTTAGGATTGTAAATCACCTTTAAAAATAACCTGGTTTCTGGTGAAGTTTGGTCTGTTGCTTCTTACCTGTGTTTCAGTTAGCATGAGTGATGTGGCCACTTCAAAGCGTTTGGGCCTGGACAGGTATTTGTTGAGCTTGAACTGGTTCTCCAGCTCCAGCAGCTGCTGACTGGTGAAAGCGGTGCGGGGTCTCCGACACTTCCCCAGGAGACCTGCCTGAGGTCCGGCTGGAGGAGGAAGAGCAAAGGCATCAGTGTGGGGCATGTGAGTGGGACGGTAACATTTAATAATGATTTCCACTTTTTTTTCTCATTTGACATCACAGATTCCTGGTTATTTCAGTTATATTCAGTTTAACACACAATGTCTAAATATGATTGTTTTGACAAATCAAATCAAACTCATTTTGAAATATCTGCCCTTTATAGAAGCTTCAAGTCTTAAATTAAATATGTTGCAAGCAACTGCTGTCTGTCTTTTTTATAATACCAAGGACATAGGAAGTTCAATATATTTTGTAGGAGGGATCAGCACACATATGCCCGCACTCTCTCGCCATCATTAACTATAATAGCTTTACTCCAGTTTATTGTTGACGGGGGGACACGGCAGAAGCAGGCACAGAGGCCATAAAAACACAGGCATGCCATTAACTTAATGAAAATTCAATGAAGGCTTTTGGGATTTTATTGATGAACTACAGAACGTTTTAGGTGTTTGTTTATAGTTTCTTCGTCACACAAAGACAATTTTCATCGGGTTGGCATTTATAGAAAAATAAATGGGCCAAAATGTAGGCCTAAATGTGACAGACAATACAGATAAGCAGTAAACACAGACCAGAGCTATACTGTACGGGACAAGGTTGGGCTGTTATTACCACTAAATATATGAAGATCTCGTTTATTGAGTAAAATAACAAATAATACAGAGTACGACTAACAAAAATAAAGTATTAGTATACAAGCTAAATTAATTTAGGACAGGAAATTATCAGTTTGAAAAAAGGAAGTCAAACGCTAAAACTGCATGTTTCTGTATGATCTTAGACATTATAATATTTTCTTTATTTAAATCCTTTTGAATCTTAAAGCGAAATCATTTGCGGTAGACGTGATAATAGGCCTACATGATAATTAAGGTCTACTTAATTGATTAATGTTACAACGAAAACACCATAAACAATAAATAGGTCAGCAAAAAAACAAAGGATTAATAAATCAGTATTAATTAGGCCTTTTATTTTAACTACTACAACAGTTGGGTTACGATAATATCAGGATGAATAATTTAAACGGAACACGAATCAAGCTTAGTCAACAATTTACTAATTTTCATCAGACAGTATTCCTGTTAAATTCGTTTCAGCATCTTGGCGGTTCTTCAGAGGTGAAGCCATGTAATTAAAAACTGTAAAACCTGATAAGGGAAAGCGGTGCATGATTGATTTGGGTCTGTCTGTGATTCAGAAAATGAGACAATATTTTCACAACTGGACAGTTATTACTCTCAATTAACTTATCCCTTGACTTTTTAAGTGTGGATATTTTTGACATTTTAAATTGATTATACTTACTGCTGTAATCTGGCAGCCTTGGCATCATGATCCCGGCGCGGATCCAGTGCTCCAGGGGCAGAGAGCCCGCCATGGCAGCCATCTTCAGGTGGTCCGGGTAGGTCTGTGTGAAACCGGTGTATGCGAACGCGGGGTGATGGCCACCCAATGCGGATAAAGGGTACATGGGGGCAGGATACATGCCGGGGATTGAAGCCAGTCCTGGATGCGGGAGATTAAGGAGACCCGGTTTGTGAAGTAGTCCCTGAAGTTGTGCAGCCCGCGGAGAAGGTGTGTCCGCGCGGCGGCAGGACACCGGGCTGCCTGCCGGGCTGTCGCTGCTCAGACCGGGGGAGAGGTCTCGGCTCACCCGGTGGGTCTCATCAGCGAGCAGGGCGTCAATTCGGAAGTTTTTGGATTTCTCCATCACGACTTCACTTAGGAGGAGAGCAGTCTTTAAAAAATGCCAACTTTGGGGGGTGCCTACCCTAACCCTAACCCTGTGCCGTGCGTCACAAACTCATACGTTCTCTTTATATTCTCAAAAAAAGTTTAGGCAAGTCAAAACAAGTTACAGCCTGATTATCAAAAGTAAGCATTAAAGCATGATCTTATCTTATGACTAAATTACTGACATTTGCGTGTGCATTCCTCCATCTATGACGCTAAATTGCACCTGCACATGTCACTCTGCAACATTGCGTCCGTCCTGGTGTTTAGCACTAACTTCAAGAAGAGGCATGTGTCTCCCTGTATGAGCTGTGCCTCCCCCCCCCCCCCTGCAGGCCGGTGTGCGCTGGGATTGGCTGGAGGCTGGCTGCTGTGACGGGCCTCTAATCAGCTAATTACTCGCTCGTTTCTCTCTCCAGAAAGCATTCAGAGTGAGGTAATGTCCAACCCTTGTCCCGCCTGCAAACACCTTCAACTGCATCAAAGCGTGGAGGTACATTAGAAGATTAGCAGATTGTATTTTCAGTATCTATCTTACTGCCAGATGCTCCTAGCTACCTTGCCATAAACAAAGAATTATAGTTAACTAATTATTAGTGCTGAAACATCCTCAACACCTTGGCAACATATAGGCTGTTTTTCAGCATGCTGGATGTTTCTGCTTAACTCTGGTTGTGTGACGTTAAAAAATTCAAGCATTGTGTCCATTCCAGTATTTAAAACATTTATATTAATGGCTTTCTTCATTCTCATACTCAGGCCATACCAATGCCATTAAAGTTTACGATCAGGAATTGCACACAAACCATATAAAAGTGTAATGACTTGGCAGAAAAGGCTATAAGTTAATTGGTCCTCTGCTTAAGGTGAACTGATGCCATTTTAAGACCTGAAAAGGGGAAGTGGAGTCTCACTTGTTCTTTTCAACACGGTTTTATGTCTGTCAGCTGAATGTGGTCTAATTCACTGTTATGTCACTGAAAAAATTCAACCATGTCAGAATCAGAATCAGAAACGGGTTTATTGCCAGGTAACACATACGAGGAATTTGACTTGATGTCATGGTGCATACATCAAATATAAAACAAAGAATCTCCATATAAAACAAGAAATCTAATATAAAACTAAAAATCTTTAAGGACAATGTAATAAAATATAGGTAAATAGCAATAAAATAAAGCAGTAATTTACAGCAAAATGGAATGCAATGAGTTATAGAATATAAAATATGAAATATGAAATAAGAATATGTGCAGTAAGCAGTATTTGAACATTATGTAAATATAATAACACATTTTTAATTGGGCTTAATCTGTTTGAAAATTTGAATTTTGATAGGCTTCTTAGAGACATTTAATGTAACTGTTTTGTATTCAGAATCTGCATGTTGATGCAAACAGGAAAATCATGATGCTCAGAATTATTCAAATTATTGCATTTAAAAGTGCTGGGGCTTCCCCCACCTAATATAGCCTTTAATTGTTAAACATTTAGAGTTAGTACATTTTCTATAATTTCCAAATGTTGTTTTAGAGTCTGAATACTAGATGGCTTATTTAGGCCTTCTCATTATTTACTGAGATTTTACCTAAAAGTAATCTAATAGTATAAAAACACTAGCCTACACCACCATGTGCACCGTTTAGAGCACATGACCTCATTGTTCTGTAGGCCCTGTACATCTTCATTTGCATGACTTCTCCTATACTTGAGTTGGATTAGTCAATGGAGATGAAGCAAGTCATTCAATTTGCAAATTGACATTGCTTGAAGGAAAATTGGCACAAATTCAGCATTTCAATGTAAAAATGTTAAATTTGAATTATGTTTTATTGGATTATTGTTCAGTCAAAACAAAACATTTTAAAGTGACACCTTAGCTCTGAAACCGACGCTGAGCCATGTTTAATATACTGAGATTGTAGGGCCCGAATGATTAATCGATAAAAGAATCATATTAATTAATAACACAAATGATTGTCAGGTGCAGTATTAGGAGAAGGAGTATTCGTTTCTGTTCAAGGAGTTTCATGAGTTTCCAAGTGGCTTCATCGGTGCTGCGCCACTACAGTCTAATCAAACTGCAGCTCCAGCCTCCACAACAAACAGCTCTAAATCGTGTGTCTCCGGAAATTGAAATCCAGTCTGAAGATATGAATAAAATACATTGCAGCATCTTTATAAGACCTCCACTCACGATATGTAATTGGCTGGTGCACGTGCGTCGTGCACGCGTGTATTTGACCTCCAGGAAATTGGAGCGGTCTCTCTCTCCAGCCCCTTCTTACCCTCTTTGTCTCTCGCCCTTCGCTCTCTCTCTCTCTCTCTCTCTCTGAGATTACCGCCTGTCTCCCGCGCTGATATAGAGGTAATTTGCTCCTGGGAAATCAGTGCTGCTTTCTGCCTGTTTCTCTCAACCTCTCCCCCTCATGCTCCTTGCTTTTATGATTTGAAAGTAATTTAAATAGTCAAACCATGGGTAAATCCGTCACCCGGGCCTGTTGACAGAGGCGGACAAATTAAATTGAATGGGTGCCTGAAACTGAGCAGTGTTGTGCACAACGTCGCTCTCCTTGACAAGAGCAAATGGTGCCGTGCCTATACTGTAATTTTAACCACCATAGGCCCATTATCGCTGTATACCAAAACAGCAAAGAAAACAAACAAAATGTCCCAAGAAGTTTGGTTTACATCATAGTTCCGAATCAATATGTGGGCCCCAGCAGGAATTTTGGTTTAGCATAAAACAAACACAATTAATTATGGTCTTGAGATTTGATTTTAAACAGTGCCCCTCTTCAAGACAGTGCCGAATAACAATGGGCCTAATGCAGAACCTGATTGATACTGACCTTCAGTGTTGCAAATCCCTTATTTTCAAATAATCAATCACCTGACATGCAGTTCAACCAGGGGTCATGGGGATCTTAACCTGTACCCAGACTTGCCCTGGAGGAAATTTTGCCAAGAACCCAAATCAAACATTTCTCTCACCCTTTTGCAAAGTACAATTTGTTTCTAGTTGACTAACTTTGTTTATGAGTGGACAACATTTAAGTTGAGAAGTATAGCAACCCTTCGAAATGTAAACTCATAAATTCAAGTTACCTGTCTCAGGTTTTTAAGCAAATGTATTGTTTTGTCTATCTTTTATGTATCACCTGAAGCTAAATAACAGAGATATTGATACAATCCTATATTGATACATTTTTGAAAAGCCTTTCAGAGGTCAGGGTCAGCCACAGTGCAGCTGACAGCAACTTCAGCAGTTTGCATGATGCTCACACCTGAGTCAAAGACAACAACATGATGTAGCTCATCTGATGGATTATGTGACTGTCTGAAAGTAACACTGACTCTGATCTGTTTGACCAAAACTCTCACTACTTCCTTTCCCTCCTTTCACAAATGTCTTCACAAACACATACCCTTTTGAACCCTTTGCAGAACTCTCAGAATGACGCGCACACCCTTCACACCGTGAGAAGACAATGTGTTCAAAGAGACCGCCAGCCCTTGACGTTACACTACAAAGCCAGAGCTTATCGACAAGTTATGCGTCAGTAAACTAAGCGGCCAACAGGAGTTTACTGAAACATTAAAGAGCTTATCAGCAATTACAGGCATATTTTTCAATCATTACCACAGCTCTGAGACAGCCTTCTCTGTCCTAAAACTAATCCATGTGCCCTCTTTGTGTCAGCACATTATTGACTCCCAATGGGTCACTGATCCTCCCTGGTTTATTTAACCTAAAGACCCTTCACACAATGGGACTAAAAAACAAGTTCAGGAGCTTCTACAGATTGTCAGTCTGATAACATGAATCATATGAAAACATGTCAACACCATGCACTGGACCATGAAAGCCACATTTACTGTAAAATGTGTTGATTTATCTCGATTCAACTGGCTTCATATGAGCACATTCCTGTGTCTGCTCTTTGTTGTGACATGTGGCGTTCAGGGACACTGTCCATCAGCACTAGTTTTCCCACCAGGGCTGGAGTACAATGCCTGACTTCGGCTGTGATAAATGATTCGGGTGCACAATGGTCTTTCTGTGCAGTGAAAATCATCTCTCTGTACCCCTGGTAATTAGACTAATTCCCACAATGTTGGAGGCAGACGATAAATCTACTCTCTTTCCGCCAGACCTTGAGACTAAAATTAATGTTGTCTCATTAAGCAGATAAAGGTTATTTATTGGAGTTTTACTTCTCTTTGCAGCCTCCTTACCCTCTACACATCATTTATTAACCAATATTGAGCTTTGCCATATGACATCCAGCCCACTGGATGTGAATCTCCTTCTGTCTGTCTTTGCTAGTTTGGCCTCTTCCCACTCCTCTTATCAGGTGTTTATCAGCACTTTCTGGAAAGTAAATGAAGTTGTTTGCTGAGCCCCTGATGTTTACAACCAAAGCAACAGTATTCTTCAATTATCGAGCTCGAAAAAAGATGTCTGTTTAAGGAAAAATGAGTCAAAGTAGTTGAAAAAGCATGGCCAACAGCAAGCTGGACTACAATCATTACCATTATAACAATCAGACTTAAAGGTGGGGTAGGTAATTTTGGAGAAACCAGCTCGAGTGCGCTAGAATTTGAAAATACACAGCCGTAAAAAATCTGCCACTTCTGGCCCGTCCACACAGCGGCGTGCGTTGAAGCTTCAACGCTTCTGCCCATTCACTTTGAATGGGGTGACGTCACGCTTCGCCAAACTGCATTATGGGGAGCGTAGCTACGCGTTGCTTGCGTTGCTCGCGTCAAAAGTTGAGCAATGTTCAACTTTTGGCGCCTCGCAGAAGCGTCAGCCAATGAAATCCCGTTTATTCAAATCTGCCAGTACAAGCGCTAGCCAATCAAACCGTGTGTATGCTGGGAGAGACGACGCAGGTCATTTCCTCATATTCCAAAAAATGGAGGGAAAATTAATTATAGCGGCAGTGAATCACCCGCTGCTGTATGATCAGTCTCTGTTCATCTACCGGGATACCGTAGCGTCAACGCACGCTGCTGTGTGGACGCTCCGTTCCGAAGCGTCCACACAGCAGCGTGCGTTGACGCTTGGCAGTGGGCGTGTCTGAAGCTTTGGGAGTCAACGCGAGCAACGCGAGCAACGCGAGCAACAACCAATCACATGAATCTCCCTCCCCCGACATACAAAGCAAAATGCTAGCATTCCATGCTAGCTATATATACTGTCTATGCCTGCTAGCTGTCCATTCAATGTTTAAACGAGGTACACTGGATATAAACTCCCCAAACGGGCGAAAACCTACCAGTTTCACCCACTATCTCTGCCACCTCCCTCCATGCCGAGCAACGCGTAGCTACGCTGCCCACAATGCAGTTCGGTGAAGCGTGACGTCACCCCATTCAAAGTGAATGGGCAGAAGCGTTGAAGCTTCAACGCACGCCGCTGTGTGGACGGCCTTACAGAGCCCCTCCTCGAACACACACGAACGCGCACATGACCAATGAGGGCACGAGATAAGTTTGTGCACAGATGGAAGGCTGACAGGCAGGTAGGCCATCCAGTTATTTTAGCCGGGCCGGCTAAAATGATTGGTCGTGCTTTTTACAGTACTACGGCTTCCACAGATGACATTTTTTAATGGATTTTTTGTCAAAGCACTTAAGATATTCATTGCTATCGGGATGTTAAGAGCATTCCATGGAATATAACAAAAAGTGTATCTCGAGCCGGTTTCTCAAACTTACCTACCCCACCTTTAATTAAGGGAAGCCAAAAGATGTTATGCTGAATTAGAAACCTTAGAGTTTCTGTCCGTTACTCCAATATGTTGAAAAGAACCCTAACCTTATTTTAAAAGAAGCTGCTGTTTCTTTGAGTCTAGTTTTACATATTAATGAATCATAACACACAGCAAAAGTAGATTATAGGATATTTCAAAAGCTATAGCAGCAGGCGTAACCTTCTTGAAAAAAGCATGAAGTAACACAGAAATGAAGGATTTCATGCTCTTCCTGTTCTTGCTACATTGTGTTATTGCAGCATAATAACAGGGTTGTGATGTACAAGAAAGGCCTATGCTGGTCTAAAGCTGGCTTGCTGAGACTGTCCTCACTATAATCACTTGTTTCAGTGTGTGAACAAAGCAAATCAATTATGACTTCCTGCTGCGAGAGGCGTCAGATCAGAAAAGGCTTCTAGGAGGTTGTTTTAAAAGGTCAGTTTAAAGATCACTATTCAAAAATGTGTCAAAGTCTTCACTCCCTAAACATTAGATAGATATGGCCCACAGGATTGTTAAGTGAAACAACATCAATCTGTGAATCCCATATTCCAACACTGCTCAAGTAGTAACTGTACTAATGTTAAGAAGAGGAGTTCAGTTAGTTGTTTGAAACATAATGTATCACTTTTCATGACAATATAAGACAAGACAATCAGTACAGTTAATTTGAAAAACAGCCTGTTAACTTTCATAGATATATGTTTAAATCTGAGATGAAAGTGTATAACATAAAACTCCTCCTAAAAGCAGCTTAATAAAGTGGAAACGTTTGATAAACCACGAACAAATAAAACCGCAAAGGGTTCAGAGTCTGCTTCACATCTAAATTGGGGAATTCCAACCTTGCAACTCTCCAATCTCTTTCCCAGCTCTCCTGTTTATTTTTTCCACACTGGAAACAAAAGCTTCCTTTCAACAGAATCCAGTCCAGTGTCAGCTTTATGACCATTTAATGGGTCCTTCCATCTAACAGCACTGTGTTTTACTATCACCCATACAAGGGCCCTATTGTGCATAGACATGGGAGATAAGAGATAAATACACCTTATCAGCCACAACAAGACATCATTACTTTCACCCTGCTATCTCACTGTTCCTCTCCACCATGCATTATCTGGCCACTTATGAGGATATTCAGAGCCATCAAGTGCTTTGAAGATCTTCGTGCGTTGACTGTTTGCTCTCTCTTTTCCCGCTTTTTGCAGAACTCAATTCCAACTGTACAGTGTGTTAAAAAACACGTCTTTCAGTCCACTGTTAGCCATATTTTGATGTCTGAAATGACATTTAACACTGAATTTAATTGGTACTTTGGGGATGAGGTTTAATGCTCATGATAGCATGTCTTTAGCCATGCTTTCCGCTGTGAGGAAATCACCCAAAGCCATTAGGACTCTGGTAATGTCTTGTTATGGCTCAATTTACCCATTAACACTAACCAAAGGTTACTGAGGGGATACTGCATTTACTTAGCTTACAACATTCTCTGCATTATTTAGCTTATTGTATTTATTCATTCAAGTATATAGTTTACTTCGTCTGCATTACTTGTACATTGGTCTTGCAACATTAGCTTCACTATTTTATTCTGTTTCATTTTCATTTGTTCAACATGTTTCTTATTGTTCTATGTTGCATTGTTGAAGGAGCTCGAGACTTAGGTTTTTCATTGTCCTAACTACACTGTAGCTACTGTTTTTTAAAAGGGTTTAATAAAGTTATACTATGTATGATGACAATAAAGATATATTCTATTCATGTGACATTAAAGCCTTTGAATCTTTAAATCTTGAGGGGGAAACGAATACCCAGGTTGTGAAAAGCGAGAGCAGTGAATGGGCAGCTTAGAAACATCTAAATGGTTTAACAGTTCTACCACTTTCATTACATTTATAAACAGAATACCAAGTTGTATGTCGGTCCACAAAGTGTTTTGACATATAATCAACTGAATAACATTTCTGCTTTAAAGATTCCAGGCATGTTATAGCGGAAAAACTGTCGGGATAGCAATCAGGTATAGTCGAACACTTTTGTCCAGAATACAATACTTAGCATATAGGTCTTCACTTTAAATACTCCAAACTACTTATGTTATCTTTACATCCCGATGTATTGATGCAGAATTTAACTGGTTCTTAGGATTTGATACTCTAAAAACAGTTATTTCTGAGGATCTGAATCTAGATTTTTAGTTTGAAACATGTTGATTAAACAGATTTGAAGAGTTTAAAAGCTTTTCTGTTACTTTAAGGAATTGTTATGCAGATTAGAAAAAAAAATCAATTACACATCAGACTTATCTTAAGCACTTAGCAAATGTATCTGTATGTGGTAATGCTGGTAGTGCCACCTCCCATCAGGTCATTTCAGCTGGGACGCAGTCAATATTCAAACATTTAAATGAATTGACCAGTTGTTGGAGTTTGTCAATAGTCTAATGGAGCGCTGCTAAAATCTGTCAATCTAGGACACTGTGGCAGAGGTAAATCACATCATTGTGGTGTATTTTAATGGCTCTCAATTGATCAAAATGTCATCATAGGTGTGACAGAGTGCGGTTCAGCAACAGAGCTCTGATGAAGTGACAGAACACTCAAAATATCCTCACAGTACCAATAGACAGATCTCTGTTCATTTAGCTTCAATTTAGCACACTTTACAGATTAAAAGTTAAGAAATAAATTAGATCTGCATGAATTACACTTAGCCTTTTGACATTCAATAACTTTCTAGTGAGTCTCCAGCCATGCAAGAAACAGTTCTGTAGCTTATTCTATGGGTTATCCTTGATTCACAGTACAGCTAAATATATAGCACCATAGACTTTAGGGAACGATGGAAGTTTAAATACAATCGGCTCTGACTCATTCCCTTGTTTTCTTCACTCCTTCTTCATTATATTTGTTCTGTTTATGGCTACAGGGGTAGAGAGGTCAGGGAACTCATCCCTCTCTGTCAGTGTGCTAATTGGTTTGAATAAGCTGCCCCTCCTCCCGATAAACTAAATGTGTTCAATCTTTAAGGTAGCCTAAATCATTTTTAGTGAGCCTGTCACAAATAACTACGGATTCTCCATCTAGTTTTGATTAAAAATGTGCTTAGCAGGCGTCAACCTGTCCATTTTTGTGTCTAATATACATAATTTTGTACATAGAAAAAAAAGGGTTTGGGTCTATGGTTGTATTTCAAACCCCATTATAATAATTAAACATAAACACATTAGGTTAATTTGACCCTTCTTATGTAAACATGATAATTATTTTCCAGTTCCCCCACTAGACTGGGACATTTTGAACTCCCTCTTAGTTGGCACCCAACATAATGTAATGTAATTGCTACTCCTAGTATAGTAATACATACTACTGCAGATCATATCAGTTGAAATTTTCTACAGAGCAGCAGACCAAACAATTCTGAACAAATTATTTCATCTTAAGGGTCAAATATTTTATTATTAGGCTATCTTAAGATGCCCCCTTTAACTCTCTAAATGATTTGGATTACTTTTGTGTGAACAATAAATTACACAAACAAGTGAATGGGATGATTGTCTAAAAAGTGTGAACCGTTTTTTCAATATTTAAAAGATTCTCACCATACACCCACTCTATGATTACCGGCCTTTCCACTATAACATATTTATAGCATGGCATCTAAAGCAACATTAATCTAAATCTGCACACCTTTTATTTGGCTCTGAATGCTCTCATTTTTTACATGAGGACTTTGTTTGTATTCTGGACGTAATGTTTTATCAACATTTATTTTAAAAGGTTGAATAAAGAAACTGTAATTATTTTCCAATTTTCACTATGCACAACTAGTCATACAGAGAAAACTTTAAAGCTGTCATAAGAAAGTCTCTTACTTTCAGGCCCTCAAGAGAGAAGAATAAGCCTCAAGAAATAGATCTAAAATGTTTTACTGTTGTTATTTACAGGCTCCTATTCCCTGATAAGTTATGGATATTTCTTTACCCCATAAAAGCCTAAGTTTAATTTTTATACTCATTTTATGATTAGAGAAAACTAGTCTTTGATATAAGGTTGGTCTATTTTTTCTTAGTTTGTCTTTTGGTGTTTTAAAGCACTTGGCAGTAAAGTAAAGTAAAGCCCTTGAGTTGACTTCACTGTCCACGTGTACTAAAAGTATTCCGGGCCAAAATGTCCTACAATTGCTATATTTACATAGCTAAATCTCATGTTTATTGACATATGGTTTTGTTCAAATATCCTTACAAGATTAGTACTGTTTGTGATATTCTGTTTGCTCTTGGTGCACTGTGGTGTTGAATTCCAGGAAACGTTGCAGATGTGCCAAGCTGGGACGGCTCAGAGCGCGCTAACTGAGGAATTAGCACTTCCATAATTGGCCGTTCTGTCAGATGCTCTGACAGGGCGGGATGATGGAGCGGACGCTAAGTGATTTGTCTCCTGCCCTGTCTCACACTGTGCCTGACACAGAACTTCAGTTACATATTAAAACATCTTAACTGTATTTCCCTTGAACCAGGAATATAATCCCAGCAAAAGAATACAGCTATAACTACCAGGGTAACTAGACAGAGTGGTGTCCTGTTGTGTTGGGGAACGAGAAGCAAATGAAGAACATGTTAAAGGAAACAGTCGACACAAGCATTCATACAGAGACAGCACACTCTGTTAGTCCATTTAGTTTAATTCAAACCATGATGAAGACACCCCCCTAGAGGGCATCAAACAATGTATTCTACACTAATGAAGAGGATTAAAAAGCTCCTTAACACAAGCTAAAATGCCGCTCACCTTGCTGCAGTGAAGCAGAGTAATACACCCGGGTGTTTCAGTCAGTTGGTTTCAACATACCGTGACAACATCATTGGGTGTGTTGAGAGGTGAAACAGAGCACACTTTTGACCACACCTAAGTGAGTTATTTTTATTTTCATTTGAACTTTTCATCCAGAGAAGGAAGTGGAACATTGTGTGGCACTTCATCTTTTGGTTGAACTAAATATTTGAGAGTAGCTGTGTTAAATTGGCTTTAAGTCATCATCTTATGAAGTAATGTGTGAGTGAAGCTCAGGGTCAACAGGTGTTTTACCTTGTAGTATGATAGATGCTCAGTGTTTCGCTGATAGATGTCTGAAAGGAAAATGTCACCAAAGGTCGGCCTGAGTTTCCGTTAGGTGAGTTTGTATTTTGGGGATTATTGCCTCTTAGAAATCCCAGATTTGTAGGTTTGTTTTTGTATAGTGAATGCTGGGATTTCTGATTAAGATACAGTAGTAGAACCCGAAGTATAACAAATAATTCACCTTTATTCTCCCTGCACCATTACAAATATTTCACAATGGAGGCATCCACTAATGTTTTAAAAACTCACCGAATGTGCCTTTAATGTCCTTCACTGTCCTTCTGTTTTGTACACGGGCCCCCCGCTCTCCTGTCCTGTCCCGTGCCCCCCCCTCGAGGCTGTGCACTTGCCCTGACAATGCAGCATTATGGAAATAAATTGTTCCATTAGGTGCATTGTGTTCTGTCATCAGGCCAACACACTGGGTTATTAATGGACACAGGCTTCGCTTTGATTAAGACTGAAGATTTATGAAAAGTACGCACTGACGGAGTACCAACCAACATTTCCTTGCTGAGGAGTGTAACACGTCGCAGGAAGTCTGCTTATGAGAGGGACCAGATTGGAAGGTTATCTATCCATAGTTTGATAGATACAGGACAATTTCCTCTTTTAGATTTGCTGTTATTTACAGTGGCAAAAACTGCCAGAAAACACTCTTTAAAATGTGAAATACCTTTAGAAGTATTCAAAAATTCATGAATGTTACTTATATTTAATTATCTTTGTCTCTTTCACATCACTGTGTCCTGAGTTAATATAGATCACCATTTAGAAGGCTTAAAAGTCTACAGCATTACTAATGGCTCTCTCAGGTTGTATATAATGCACAGCTGTGTTTTGAGTTTAATGCCAGTGACAGCACGCTAACATACTCACGATGACAATGCCTTGCGATGATGTTAAGCAGGTGTAATGCTTTTCATTTTCAACACCATATTTACTTTGTTAGTATTTCTAGATGTGCTAATTGGCACTGAAATCAAAGCGCAGCTGCAGGTGTAAAACGTCATATGTTTTGCAGGTATTTGGTACATTTTATGTCAATCCAATCAATTCTTGTTGAGATATTTCAACATTGGTCCTGCACGTATAAAAGTATACCGCTTTTGCTGTTGTTTGATTGGTCAGACGCTTCTGACTAATCAAACATCTAACAAGCGAACGTTTATCTTACAAATAAGACGTAGGCAATATAACTTGATGTTACTGTTAGTGTCTGAATGGAGCATATCAGAACATTTAGCGAAGCTTTTGCCATTTCTGTATCTGCATCTTCACACATTTTGTGAGTATCAAACAGGCCTTAGTCATTCCCTCCACACAGCACAGGTGTGTGTGTGTGTGTGTGTGTGTGTGTGTGTGTGTGTGTGTGTGTGTGTGTGTGTGTGTGTGTGTGTGTGTGTGTGTGTGTGTGTGTGTGTGTGTGTGTGTGTGTGTGTGTGTGTGTGTGTGTGTGTGTGTACAAGTGTGAGTGATCCCATTTATCAGGCCAGTTAACCCCTGGCAGCAAGTAGTAATACGGAGCAGGAGACCAGAGGGGGATGCAGGCACTCGCTCTAATTAAATCCCCCCTCCACCTTCCCACCCACACCTACACAGACCGCCTCCCCTCCTCCGGCAGGAGAGACTTTGACCTTCCAACCCAGCATCCCCCTTTGCCGCCTGCATCTCCCACCTCAGCACTGCTAACCGAAACGATGGAAACCGTTTTCTGTCTTTACAACTTCAACCCTTCTGCAGTGTGTTTTCAGGTTAGCGCAAAACAATAGTATTTAATGTTTAGTTGGTTACAAAAAAACAAGCTAAATGACAAACCTGGT
The DNA here is from genome assembly GCF_949606895.1 of Notothenia rossii. Taxonomy (NCBI): domain Eukaryota; kingdom Metazoa; phylum Chordata; class Actinopteri; order Perciformes; family Nototheniidae; genus Notothenia; species Notothenia rossii. Next base: position 24,638,005 of record NC_136904.1, read on the forward strand.
AGGTATAGTCAACAAACAAATGGGTGACGTCATGGTGACTACGGTCACTTCTTATACAGTCATTTTAATGTGCGTATGTTAAGATTAAATTATTCATAAATAAATACAAATTATGAGCATAATTCATAGAGTACAGCGGTGTGACAGTGTGTCCGTTCTTTTTTTCTTTACAAACTGTGGCAATAAGGCAGTGTACAGTATGTATCCATTTTTAAAAAAAAGGAACATTGTGTTTTATGCACTTTCCACAATGATAAATTCAAATTTTTTGCTGTTATTACGTTATTTGCTTTCCCAGGGTTGTTGAGTTAATCGACATATGATGATGATGGTTTTCCCCTTTCAACTATGTATGCCTTCACTGAGCTGTTTACTTTTTCTAATCCAGCCTGTTTTCAGTGCGAGAGGCATATGATGTTAGTGCTGACTCAAAATAAATGTGTCCTTCCTTCACTTGTAAAGTAATGTCAGTGAATAAAGTAGCATTAATGTGAATACATGTTTGCACTGGTGTGAAGGCTCACAGCTGGCTTTTGTTGGGCATGCTGGGTTCAAAAGCGGGTTAAGAGCAGGGTAATCTGTCCGGCTGACAGCATCAAAGCGGCTGGCATCATTAATACCGGCCGGCTGAGGCGTAGTCCCAGTGGCTCCATGCACTGTTTGTGAAGGTTACACATCAACTTGCATGCCTGTAGAGACAGGCACCTGTATTTGTGTGCTGGCACACTTAAATACAAATTAGAAAAAGAAAGTTCAACTTTTGTGTTATTAATGCTTTTGCTTTTCTGGTCCTGTTTTAAATTTGGTAATGTTTAAATTGCAGCTATCAAAGTTTATTGCTGTAAAAATGTTTAACAATGTCACAGAACAGTGATAAATGTCAAATTACATTTTTTCTGTCACTCAGAGGCCATCATAAAATAGAAGATGATTAGTTTGTTTATTACTAGCCCGTTTTTAAGGTTCTAGTATCTTACATGATCTATTTGCAAGGACAATCTCTGTGGAGGAACTCAGTCTAATTACATTAGATGTTACGGTATAAATGTCTGCTCAGGACTTAAATTGCATTACACTCTTATAAATACAAAACCTCTAAAGCTTAAATGTAATGCAGAAATATTTAGCCTTGTTTCAAACTAACTAAGTGTTTTTCCTCAATACATTTACTACATACCGTAGCTTATCCTGATGATTAAATGTTAATGCAATATAAATAATTTCTGCCTGTTTCAGGTTAAATATGTAATGGCAATAACATTTTCTAGTGAATGGAATTAAGGAGATGTCTCACAGTTTGACAAAAAAAAACGGACTATTAAAATTAAGAATATTTACAACGTATAGATCCTTGTTATTTATTATACATTCTTAAACTGAATTTGAGATGTATTAGAGTATTTCATAATGACTACTCCATAATGACTATTATATCTATGTGTTTTCTTTTACACTGAGTTGTTGTTGTTGTTGTTGTTGTTGTTTGTATTTTAAAAACGTAAATTAGACAAGCTGATAGATAGTGTTAAAAAAAGGGAAATAATAAATGTACTCATTGTTATACTTGATAATATGATAATAATCTACAGTGAAATGCATCCATAATAATATGCGTTGCACACATTGCTTTCTCTCAGCTCATAATATCACACTCTATTAGCTGTTGACTGTACAGAAGGCCAACAGCAGGTATATTGTTTGATCCCTATCAGCTAATGATAATACAGCAGCAGGTAGAGTGGCAGAGGGAGTGGTGCTCACCACTATGTGTAATAGCAAAATAACAAACTGAGACTTTTTTGGTCGACATCAAGTCATTCAGGCCCAGTTATTGTTGCACCCAACGTCTCCCTCTTGCTTTCCAATTAACAAACAACACAGCTACGTCAGGATCGGGCTCTGGGGTTTGTTAAAACATTATGGGAAATGTGAGAAGCAAAGAACCATTTTGGTAGCAAACATGGAAAAATAAAACAACATAAATTAACAAATTAAGTGAATCTACGTGACGTAGAAGTGCAGGAGAAGAAAGTTATTTTTATGTTTTGTTGTCTAAGAAAAAGACAAAACTAAAAATGAATCTGGAAGGTTTGTAGTCAATCCCATCCTGCATTTTTGTATACGTTTTTGATAAAAAAAAAAAAAAAACAGAAGCTAGCACACAAATTAAATTTAGATCTGTTGGACGTTCAGGATGTACAACAATCAGAAGTGTTCCTTCTAACAGCTAACATGGATTGCTGTATTTCTATTGTATTTGCAAATCAAAGGAGGTAGCAGAGAGTGTGTCTGCATGCATGCATACATATAGAGGGTCACGTCAACATCTCATTTATGTAATGGCTCCACATTTATCGCACCCTGACATGACTGACAGGTGGAAATGACATCACAAACATTTAAATTGTTGTCCTTCTCTCTGCAGAGTAATACATCTTAAGAGATGCATATTCCACCAACAAGTTATTTCTACACTCATCTACACCATCTTTATTCCACCTTTCTCAAACACTCACACACACGCTTTAATCCCCCTCTCGCTTTTTGTGTTTCATTTTATTGTCACCACAACCTCACAGTGTCAATGAACTATCCAATTGGCATAATTGAGCCGGGTCAGATGATAAAGAGACCTATAACAATCAATGCAGGTGAAATAAAAAACAGCTCTCAGTTATTACTTTTGTCCTTCGTCAATCAATGCCCCTCCCCTGCACACATCAGCCTAACAGACCGGGACGGCTGCGTTTATTTGGGGGGAAATGGTTTGACATCTCTGAAGGAAGAATAAAGAGACATGAGGAGGTGAAGGCAGGAGAAGAAGAGGATGATGAGGAGGAGGAGGAGGAGGAGGGGGGGAGGGAGGAGGCTCGGCAGGATCAGAGCTGAGATAGATGAGATGTGACAGGCTGCCACTCTCCTCATCAGCATGACACAGCTGTCACAGCCCTATTTCAGGAAAATTAAAGGGCCTTACGGTAAACTGGCCTGCCTAGAGGGAGGGGCTGGAGGAGTGTGTGTGTGTGTGTGTGTGTGTGTGTGTGTGTGCGTGTGTGTGTGTGTGTGTGTGTGTGTGTGTGTGTGTGTGTGTGTGTGTGAGAGAGAGTGAGGGAGAAAATGAAAAAGCTTGTAGTATGCAGATGGTCTTTCTGCTTCTCTCCTCCCCCAATCTGTTCCCCCCCATCAAGCACCATCCTCTCCTTTTGACATGGTAATGGCTCCAAATTGATGAAGACACTTCACTCATTCAGTGACAACTCTACTGGCAAGCGACATAAACACTTCTTCTACGCCTCCTCATCCATCACTCTGGAAGCCCCTCCCCTCTGCCAGCTGGACATGGGCTGGGCGGGAAGTTGTTTAATCAGCTAATTTGCTCTTCTTTCGCCACTGTTAGTTAATGACCGTACCACCTCTGGATTATCTTGTCATCCCATCCTCTTCATCAGCGCTGATGAACTGCTCATCAAACTATTAGCCTCCTCTTGGCCCTTGACACGCTTCACAAGGGTTATATGTCTGTAATTAAATCCAATTTGCCGGGTCATATTTCTCTCTTTAATTGACAGAATGGAAGCCGTTTATACAGTGACCAAGAGACCTCAACCTTCACCGCACAGCAAATTAAGAAATTACAATCAAATGAAGAAAGCATCACAACTATGTGGAAAAAAAATCCTTTGATGATAAACAAGGAAAATAAGCTGCGAATAAATAAGTATTTTTTGATGGCCTCTTCATCCACATATCACCGTGTTTTTCCCTGTAGGCCTACAGTGTTTTTGGGCCTGTGTGTACACTGAGTGCTATTATTTAAAAATACTTCATATACTAGAAACTGGAGTCAACTTCTTCTATTCATGAATATACTTGAGAAATAAATCTGATCTTGACTTATTTGATTGTGTTTCGCTGAATTGCGGTGTTTTGAACTCTGTCAGCCTGAATATATTTTTGAAGAAATTAAAACAAATCTGGTATGTATGTGAATAATACAAAATGTGATTATCATATTTATAGGCTTAGCTTCCTGATGAAACTCGCATATATATATATACATATGTAATGTAATGTAATATATACGTGTCGTCGTGTATATACATTTTAACAATCCACTGTAAAAAAGCCTATTTTCATATTAACATAGAAGAGATATCGGGATGGTCCTCTTGGCTGTTTTCAGAAGGTTATATTGCAGATTTTGATTAAATAGCTACTAGCATTGCTTCTAATTAACAGGTGTATTGCACATTACGTTTTTCATCTTCAGAGGCTTTTTATGGCATTTTATCAATCAGACTGTTTAGAGCACAGTCAATTGGATGATAGCAAAGGTTGCTAATCATCACTGATCAATATTGGTTACAATACTATCATTATGATTCTTATTAGTTATCTGCTGAGACAATAGCGATCATTATCAGACACAGTTTTTGTCCACTGTGTTTCCACTATGAATTACTTACATTCATGGCAGGCTGTTAGCTTGATTGTTAGCAATTCTAACGCCTCATGTTACCTGGCAGAAAAAATGATCCCAAAGTGAGTTCCACAGATTTCAAACCAAAATATTTATACAAACTCAATCAGAAAATAACTGGTATCCAAGAGAGAAAGTTGTAGCCTACTGATGCTAAAAAACACACATTCAGCGTACCAAGCCTGATGGCCACATGGTATTGCTAAATTGCCAATTATACTGATGAAGTTCTTTTGTAATATTTGTGAAATTTCAAGCCCTTAACAATTCTTTAACAACTTTCCTGCTACCCCTACAATGTAACACCCTGTTGCTATCTTGTAAAAACTATTGTAAACTGGGCATTCAGGTAAAAATAGATACAAGTGCTGTTATGGTAACATAACAGCATGTAGTAAGGATCAATAATGGAAGATCTCTATAAGCTAGTTTTTGTAATAAACTAGAACCCACCAAGTCTGCCTGAGTTTTCAGCTGAAGATCATAGCTGCCTGTTTAAGCCACTGTTTGCTGCCTCAGCACAACCATGATGCACTTTTACTCTAGGTGAAAGAGTTGCGATGTCTAAAATAATTCAAAACATCAAGCTAACCCTATACAGCAAATAAAAACTATCGATCCGCCCTCCCCAACTCCCACTTTAAAAGACTTATTGTGGAGCTCCATTTTGTCTAACCACTTGGCAAAAGAGTCCGGGGTCTAAATAAAGAAAGAATAAATAAAAAAAGACCCCAGCCAACGTGTTGCTCTCACCTTTGCAGATGAAATTACCCGAAAAGCTGTTACAAATCAATATAATCAATGCAATCAGCTAACTGGCACAGGCAATCTCCTGCCAGTAAGTAAAATACCCCCGGCGGAGATCTTTCAATCTCTAGTGCCATAATTGCCCCCAAGGGCGACGTTAGGGTGTAGCATTTTGTACACTTAATTAAATTAGTGAGCTCTGTGGACAGGGTGGGATGCCGATCTCCCAGAGAACGAATAGATCTGGCCCTGAGCCAGTAATTAAAGCAATACCTTTCCTGATTACGCCAATCCCCCTTAATGAACTCATTATGCATTTTAACCCAAACACTCCCATGAATTAATGAGCACAAAGAAAGCCCCTGCATGGAGAGAACGCTTCGATCACGAACACAAGTCATAACTCATCCACTCAACAGGGCAGACGTAATGTCCATATTTCTCCCTCTTTCAACAGCAGCCAAGGCTAATTTTGACTTGAGTGATGGCAAAAGTTCTAGGTCTGCACACATAAGTCTTTAGAGAAATAGGATCCCTTGTCTGGGGAAGTAACAACAGAAACTTTATAGGCTGACTTTACAAGGTCTCACAAAAATCATGGCTGAATTCACTGCATTCAGAAAACTTTGGTAATGTCTTTGGGCACAGATAGGACTACACATTAACACCCACACAGGTTTCAAAACATATGTGTAAGATGATTTAAAGAGACCTAGGAACAGTGCAGGGTGGGAGCAGCTCTGCGCTGACCCATAATGCTTTGCTAATTAAATAATTCACTAATTGATTCATTGCCAAATCAATAAAGCCCGCAGATGGTTTATGGTGTGAGAGCTAAAGTGTGTTTGTGTTTGAGGACTGCAGAGGGTTACAAATGAAACACACAAATACACCACCGCGTGCACACACACACACACACACACACACACACACACACACACACACACACACACACACACACACACACACACACACACACACACACACACACACACACACACACACACACACACACACACACACACACACACAAGATCAAACCTGCTGGTGCATCCACCTGGCTGAACGATAAGCAAAAGCACATGAAATTGGTGCTAAAATGTAGGTGAATATTGAGTTGACCTTGTGCTTGTGTTGTATGACATCATTTCAGACCCTTACAGGCAGATGATAGTGAATATAAAAGGCATGGGACACTGTGTGTGTGTGTGTGTGTGTGTGTGTGTGTGTGTGTGTGTGTGTGTGTGTGTGTGTGTGTGTGTGTGTGTGTGTGTGTGTGTGTGTGTGTGTGTGTGTGTGTTCCATAAACACAGCTCTGTCCTAGACCCAGTCTCAGGGGAGTCTGGGCTTTGTAGGTGGGCCTGAGCAAGAAATCAGCTGGGATATCATTAATTCAAGTGTAATGAATCCTTAGGTTATTTGTGTATAAAAGGGCATATGCACTGTAAATATGTGGTATGTTATGTATACTTTATGACAGGTCATTTGTGTGAGTGTGTGTGTTTGTGTAGGCCTGCATGGTAAGATTGGAATTACCTTTGAAAGTAATTGGGACAGCAGTGAAGTGTGACATCTTACTGATCTGAGTGGACGCAGGGGCTGTAAATCCAGCTAGATGAGCAGTTTGATATTTGTTTCCAAGGATGTGTGCACGCACGCACGCACGCACGCGCACGCACGCACACACACACACACACACACACACACACACATACACACACGCAGCGAATCACCATAGTGCTCGAAATACTGTCGGATAAAGGTTATGCTCGTCTTTTGTGAGAGATGATTCTTTCTCAGTTGGATTAAAAAAAGGACAGCATTTCATTTTTTTTCAGTTTATGTGAAACTGCATAACAACAAAAAAAACATTATTAATGTTATTTAAAAGCTCTATAATACCATTCTCAATAACACTCAATAATTTACTTTTTTTCAAATGTGTTTTCAAGGAATATATGTCAGCTTTATTATTTATTCTACTTTATGAAGACAAAGATTAATGGACAGCCATTGATTTTACAAAATTAATTATTTGAATGACCTTTGATGAACGTTGGAATTACATTTGTCACAGTGATCTACTAGCCACTTGTGTATTTTTAAACCATTTCTGTACCTTGTTCACACTTGATATTCTGATTTAAAAATGTCTCCACTCTTCTGGACCCGACTAAAGATTTTGGAACTTGGCTGCAAATGAGCTCCCAGTAAAGCATTAGTTAGGTTTGGCACAGATGTCTTGTTACAATTGACTTTTAATTTCAACCCTAAAGGTGGAGTTCAAGCCAGGACTCAGAGCAGGACCGTAAAGTTATTCAACACAAAACTGTAACATAAGTTGAACATGAGTGAAAGACATTGTCATTTCAAAGCAGTAAAGGGTAATTCCCAAAATGTTCCCTCAAAGCAGAAAGCACAGCATTTTCTTAAATACTGTATAATTATTATTTACTTAATGGTAACATTTAAGTGAGTGAATATTGAAGTACACACCTCACTCGGCAGTCCTATTCTGTGAGCTTCGTTGGCTGATCTCTTCCCGGCAGACCGGGGCAAATCTAGAAGGCAGTGGTAGAATTTAACAAAGTACATTTACTCCAGTACTGGCCCGACATACACATGTTTGTTATTTATAATTCAGCTCCAAATGCAGAAGTATGAAATAGAGCTTTAGTTTACAGTTACATATTCCTTATCTCAATGCCAGACATATGATCAGATTATAAAAATATGATGCTCTGTTATTGATTAAATCAGTTCACATGACCTCGATCCAAAATAAAATACTACTAGCTCATTAATGCATCATTAATGGCACAGTTAATGACACTTTTCAGTTTTTCTAAATAAAAAATACTTCATGCTTTCACTTGAGAAACGTTATCAATGCTGGACTTTATTTTGCACATAATATACAAAGGATATATTACAATATTACTATATTTCCAAGGGAAATGAGCTCTTCCTTCATAGCAATGAAGAAAATTTATGAAATAACCCTTTTTAAAGCATCCTGTGACGCTGCCACGTTACCGAGGCAGCAGCTGAACAAACTCATTCAAATGCTATCTGAATACATATTGTGTTTGTCATGACTAATTATTTTTTTATCTACATACTGGTACTTTTCTTGGACTGCTTGAAGAATACCGTCTGATGTCAAAATTAAATGTAAAACAAGTGCTACATATTTATTCTTTATTTATTCTTTGCAATTCATGATAAAACTGAATTTTTCATAAATAAAAACACATTCTTTCCTTTGAATATCTGTGAACTCCATCCATACTTAGAAAATATAATTAGTTTACTAGCTCCATGGTATTAACAAAACAGACATTTTCAAAACGTATTATTAAAAATATTATATATTTAAACCTTATGCCAATTTCAACTTCAATTATTTAATTTAAAGGTTAACCATTAAGGATTCTAATGTGTTCCAATATCACCACATACAGGGTCACGAAAGCACCCATCTCAACTTAAATGCCCAAAGTATTATTTCATTAAACGATGGTTTTAAAAAAGGTCAAGTGTGTAGAATTTAGAGGCATATGGGGTTGAGGTTGAAGCAGATTGCTACTGAACAGATCTCCAATCTCAAGCATGTCAGAGAAGTACGGTGGCCTTAAGGGAAAATCAAATCATGAAAGACCCTCTCTAGAGGCAGTGTGGTTTTCTGTTCAGGCCTAAAATATGGCAGTCAAACATTGCTTACCCTGTGGAAGAGGATCTCTTACTACGAAGGGGTCATTCAAAATGTCCCAATCATTAAACAATTCCTTGTTTCAGATGATATTACTGAAATGAAAACATACTGTAATTTGTATTAATATTTTACATTTTCTGCCAATAAATCCCCCACACTTGTCCTTGAAAAGAAAGGTACCATTGAGGTTGACTACTTCAGACCTTTAATAATATGGGTAAACCCTGAGAGAACAAAATAGTGAGACCTCATTCACACATGACAGGAAAATCAGAATTCACCACAAGTAGAGCAGAAATGAAAACACTTTTTTTTTTAAAACAATACAGTGAAAAGTGAAGGTTAAACTGCAATGGTGGATATGACCAATACAAAAAAAAATGAAATTCCTTAAAGTGATTAAAAGTTCATTCTCTATCATGAAAGTACAGTCACAGTAACACCTGACCCGTACGCAGACACTCTTTGTTGAGTTTTACAAAAGAGCCTCTTCACACATCATCAGCAGTACAGACAGAAACATCTTCATGTCAACATGTGGAGCCGTGATGGAGGAGCACCACTGTGTGTTTAAATGCAGCATTGCAGGTGAGGAGCATTCTGCCTCTAACCTTTCCCTCATTACAAACAAACAGTACGAGTGAAAGTGAGGAGAAAAGCTGAAGGCCAAGTAGTATATTTGTGACTACAGCACAAGCGTAACACAAGATTTTACACACAATAAACACTCAGGAATTAAGATTACAAAAATAAAAGGAAGTAGAAGGTTTCCTTCTCGGTAGGGAATGAAATCAAGATACATAAAAACCCATCCACCGGACAGTTTGGCAAAGCTTTAATGGCATCCCTTTTTCCTATTAAATACACAAACTTAAGACACAAACTTTTTTAAATAATATTTAGAAATTAGCGTAATTGGATAGGCTAAACTTAGCATAGACACTGAAAACAGATGGTAACAGCTAGCCTCGATTAATCTAAAGTTATCGAAATCTGGCATACCAGCACATCTAAAGCTCACCACGCTATGTCCTGTGGTAAGTATACAACAACCCCTTTATTGTTGTTGTTGTTATTATTATTATTATTTTCACTTTGTTTTTGTACAGATTAAACAAACACTATATTACATGATGAAGAGTTTGTAAAGTTCTTGTCCGCAAATTTTTAACTTTTAGACAGCATCAGGCTAGCTGTCCCCCCCTCTTTCCAGTCTTTATGCAAAGCTAAGCTAACAGACTGACTCCAGATTTAAATTTAGCGGACAGATATGAGAGCGGTTTCTATCCGATCATGCAAATCTCGGAAGAGCAATTTTTGCACAATGTCGAACTATCCCTTTAAAATTATACGGAAAAGCTGCTTTAAATTAGAAGCAACCTTTCTACCTTGCCAAGAGCATTATATTGCAGGTTGAAAACACATGTAAGTCCCTTCAGATTCTTCAGATCAGGTCTATCACTACAGGAGCCGCCTGTGAGAGGCAGGCTGGATCTTAGGATTCAAACTGAACGCTAAAACTGTTGCCAAGCTACCCATGCTGAGTGAAAGTCAGCACCTTCACTTTTATACTCAAGTCAATAAATAAAAAGAAAAAATCTTCAAGCTAAAAATAAAATACGTTCATTTGTGTGTGTGCAAAGGTTTCCATGACACCCACGTCCAGTTCACCATGCATGTTCACACCATGTTGGTTTGCGTGTTGGGGCTGCAGCTCTGCAGATCCTGTACCTGGTCCAGAACCCAGTGGATGTTTGGTCTCTCCTGCGGATTGGACATCATTATGGAGCTCAGCAGCATCTTTAGGCTCCCCGAGTAACTGAGGACAAACAGAGATCAGATTAGAGCTTAGAGACGTTGTCAAATCATCTTTAACACCTGTCAAAGGTCATTCATATATATATATAAAAAAACTGTATGATTTGTTGCACTAGATTGACTAACAGAAAGTGAGTTTTCCTGGACAGAGCTGAACAAAAACAACCTAAACAAAAACTTTTCTTTGGATTGCACTTGATAACTCTGACCTACAATAACTTAGCTGCGGACTAACACAGGCTTTTAATAAGTATAAGGAAACATTTAAGATACAGCTCAAATTTTTCTTAAATCTCAATCTCTACATGTATGGCAGCCTTTCCATTCTAGTGTTTGTTAAATTCCAACATAGAGAAATGTTGTCAATAGTTTATAGAACAAAATATATTAATTTAGTCAAACGCATGCCTATAAATAGTAAACCCAGAGAAATGTTGCAGTGGTCTCTACATTTTTTCTAGAGCTGTATCTTAGGCCCCAATTACACGGGAACGCAAACGAAAACGAACCGAATTCGATATCAAGAAAGTATTCCGTTCACACGGATACGGCTCAATAAACGTGTCCCTTAACACGAGACCGATCAACTCGCTCGACCCGTTGGAGAAGCTGTAGTACATGTGCCGGGCCTGTAAGTGGCGCTGTACTTCGACCACAAAATACACCAAAAGCAGCGAAGAAGAACCCCGAGCATGGTTGCCATGGTTGCCCTTCCGTTTATTTTCCGTGGTGGATTTAGCAATATGTAGTTCATGTAGTTCTCAATGACCACTTGTTGCTGATGGTTGTGGTAGAGGAGCTGTAGATGTTGCACTAACATATGTAGCATGGTCAGTAGCAGTAGCTACTGACAGTAGCTGACAGTAGCTACTGACCATGCTACAGCAGAGGTGGGGAGAGGCGGGCTATCGTTATCTGGACGTACACACGGAGCCGTTTGGCCCCCCAGAGCGTTCCGTTTGCAGATCTATCCACCTTGGAACCCGTTATCGTTTTAGGGGTCCGTTTCCACGGTTCCGTTACGGCCTTGTGTGAACGAACGGGCTATACGAAAGAGAAAAGTAGCAGATACAACCCGTTTCATTCCCGTGTAAACAAAGGTTTTTATTACACATGTTAATTGAGTAAGTTGTGTGTCTTCTAGTATTCAGTATGTCCCTAAAATCAGTCACACCTACTCACAACTTGGCTCAACTTCTAGATAAAATGGAGAGGATTCTTTCAAGCCAATCAACAGAATTGGGTTCACCAACAGGGTAGATTCTTCAAGTTACACTGTAAGATGATGCGATATTCTGAAGACCGACCTGCACGACTCTGGGATGGTCACTGGATTCTGGACAGCCAGGGCCACGCTGTCCCCCTTCTGAAATACCATGTCATACGGCCCCTCCAACATCATCATGCAGTAAAGCACACAGCCCAGTGACTGAAAGAGTCAAAAGACGAGAAGAAGAAATGGTCAGTGATTTATCCACAGTAACATTGGCACCGTGTTTCAGAGGCTTACTGATGTCACTCACACATGAGAAAAATATGAAACAAACAAGACCAAAGGATTGAAGAGAAAGAGCATTTACCCAGATATCAGTTCGCTCATCTATAATGCAGTGGCTCTCTACATTGAAGAGTTCAGGAGCCCTGTAGGAGATGGTGCACCGCTGCGCTGCCCAGTCCTGTATGGTCATGGCTTCTCTGGTTCCTCGAACCTGAAGGTAAACCAGTTTCATTCAATTCATGGCAGGGTAAGGGTCGTTTAAAGGACCTAATGTTTGGAAGATAAGCCTTTAAAACATGAAACATATTTATAAAATGTTGCGTAAACTCTTAATTATTTCATGACAAACTTTAGAAATTCTTGATTTAAAGCACAATTAAATAAATGAGTCTGTGTTGGGGGTGGCGGACACACAGAACAATGTCAAATTGTCCAAATGGAAAATAAGCCAGAGCATCAAACATTGTTGGAAGCATTTACGAAAAATGGGAATCCTCTTCCAGGAGGAGACTGGAAGTTTGCTTTAACAGGTTTAAATCTTTAAAATGCTGCTCTTTACATATATTGGTAGAACATTAAAAAAAAAACGAAATTGTGTATTCTGTGAAAGACAGAGACAATATCCAGTAGCTGTTAATTTAAAAGATTTGTAGAATGATATTTTAAATTGTGGTCAATTGGAATTAAAGATCTTACACTGCCATCTAGAGCTGGAAATCTGGACCTTCTTTATGTTTGTTTTGTATTGAGTCTTCATGTTAACTGCACAATTAGTCATTGCTACACGTTAGGTTGTAATATCTGATGTTAGAATTAAAACGCAACACCGCTATTTGTCTAAGCTTGCTCGCATCTCTTGGTCTTAACTTTTAGACCACTTTCTTGGAGATACCAGCTTTCGTTATTCATTTTTTATACTAAGAAATGCTCAGTAATGTTTTACATTAATGTTACACCTTATTTTGTTATATAAACAGACACAACCATAGAAGTAATGCACTTTGTTCTCACACAGTAAGTTAAACTAACAAACTATTTTGGACTTGGTGTTGTTGGATAAAAAAATGAAGAGATGAGGTAAATATTACAAACTCATCAAAGACTCTACGCCCTTACCTCAATCCTAGCACGGTTCATGGAGCCCAGGTCCATCAGAAGCGGCCTATCGTCCTCATCCAGAAGCACATTTGTCGGCTTCAGGTCTCTGGCAGATTAGGGCAGACACAGAACAGGTTCAGAGGTCTGCATTTCAATGGTGTGAATATGAAAACGGAACACACAAAATCTTCCTTCTGTAAAAGATAGTAAATAAAAACATGACTGTTTTCAATTGGCTAAAATTAAAATTCTCGATTGTAAAAGGATTTCCGTTGACAGTGAGTTGAATTACTAACTACGATATTCAGAATACTCTCATTGTGATATAAACTGTAAAACATTATATTTAGCCAAGCAGTAAGCATTTACAATTGTTACTGTACATTTAGGAAACTGAAGTTAATTATTTAACAATTGTAGGCAATTTTTCATGACTTTATGTCATCTCCCTATTAGAGATTGATTGCAAATAAGAATGTATAAATATTATAGGTATTTAGGTATTTCTGTTCTGGATGACTTTACAAGGTAGGCCTGTAGAAATGCTGGCGTGGTGTGAATCCAAAGAGCATTAATTGAACTCCTGAGTCATGCAGCATCTGAACACAGTGCAAGGTTCAACTATGATCAAAAGCGACTCCAGCATTCCAAAAAAACTCTGGGGTGTAACTTCAAAACTGAAAGAAAGTTTTTATGCTAGTCCGATGCATGTAAATGTTTGTTTCCATGTGTGTGTATGGAGAAAGATTACCTGTGTGCATAGCCTTTTTCGTGCATGGCCTTGAGTCCAGAGCAGATACCACGGAAGATTTGCAAAATCTGTTTTTCAGACATTAAGCTCCTCTTGTCCCGTAACTTCTCCAGAACAGACCACAGGCTGCCTTTCTGTTCACACAAACACACAAGTCAGAATCAGCTCATTTCCCACAGGAGTGTCTAGGCAAACTCAATGTTGCATCAACTTACTCCAATATAAGGCAGCAGTAACCAGGCTTCAGTCTTGCCTCCACGGTCAACAAAGGTGTGCGCAACTATGCTTAAAATGTTGGGGTGATTAAAAATCTGATGCATCTCCATCTCTGTCTGCGCCTCCTGGCGGCCTTCACGGTCATGGCACAGGATCTTCTTCAGGGCATAGAAGCGCCCGTCCTTTGCCCCCTCTACCAGGTCAACATAACTGAACCCCCTGAGGAGAGGACACAGAGAACAGCATATGAGTTGTAATAATGGTTTAAAGGAAAAAGCTTTATTTTTTACATTATCAACAAATCCAGAGAAACCTCTCAACAATCCATATGTCTGTTTAAACTCAGCTCCAAAGCTCAGCCTTTGTTTCTACTAAAAAAGTTATAATATAACATTTCACAAATAAAAATCCTATATGATTTCACAAACAGTTTTGAACAACAATGGACATCAGAGAAATAAATTATTACAGGCTTTGACTTGTAGGATTAATTGATTTTTCTCTTTTTATAGGATTTGTTGACAATCAAATGAAAAATATAACATCAGATAAATTGCAATTAAGTGGAGTTTTTAAATGAAACAATGTCTTAATGGTATATTACCCTTCGTCTAGTTTCTGAACAAAGTAATATTTTTTGTTATCAATGGTGATGGAGCCACGGGAGCAAATACACAGGGTCTGCCCCATCTTGACTGGTACATTATTTAACGCCAAGCTTTTAAGGGCCTGAGAGAAAGAAGACAAACAAAGTTATTTGAGAGAAAAACCAAGACAGAGAAATACAGAAAAGAAGGCCATTTATTTACTAGATTAGTATTTATTATCAAAATAAAACTGGGAGATAACCTTGTGATCATATGTAAAGAAACACGGTAAGACTGACAAGTGTCAATAAACGTTAGCTAACATAGCACATCACAAACATCTAACGTAAGCTTAGCAACAGGCTAACAGCCACAATGCGACATTAATGTCGTTGTTTAACGTTAGCCCCAATGGTGGTGTTAGTTAACTACCTGACACAAGAATAAGCTAAACACAAAAAAAAACATATGTTAAAATTGGTGGCTTAACGTATTGATTCTTACCAGCTAGCTGTCTGTTTACCAAATTAGCTTACTGTCATATCTCCTCCTCCATCTTCTTCTTCAGCCCTTTTAAACCAGGGTTTAAAGCGCTTTACCGCCACCTACTGCTTCGGAGTGTGGACCAGAGGTTAAGGCATAATTCAACTTAAAATCAAGATATAAAATATAACATATTTGAATAAACAAACAAGCCAAACATGTCAAAAAGTGTATTAAAAAATACATATAAGTTAATCAGACAGACAGTAATTTCAAAAAAAATGTTGGCAAAACATTGCTCAAAAAGAGAGCACTGTCTTTCCGCTTAAATATTACATTTACCCAGAACATTTACCAGATTATCAGTATCTGAAATGTTTGGGTTAAGGTTGTCCCTAAAATAGATGATATCTTTGAAGAATAAATAGCCAACCAAGGATATCAGACCAACAAAAATATTAGCATATTAACATTCAAAAACAATAATGTGAGAGATAGCATCCAATTAACCTTATAATTAACCTTTTTATAGACTCAGGATCCAAAAGACAATAGACTAAATACAATAACTGTGGGATATTGTTGTGTATGGGACAGATTAAATTGCAACCCTAACCATTGAAAGCATACGCTGAAAAACACATACACACTGTTCTGGATCCTTGAGTCCAAAGACAGAAACTGAGAAAATAATGGTGTAATGCTACTTGTAACAGAGTATGCTCTATGGTATTTCTACTTATACTTAAGTACAATATCTGAGTACTTCTTCCAACTCTGTAGGAACCTTTGTACCCTACTTAAAGGCTCTGTCAACTTGCTGAGTTTTACTTATACAGTTTTTGGTTTTACCTCATAATAATTATGCTTTGAACTTGAAGACACTAACACCATCATCAGACAATTTAAAAGGACTGAAATTCAAAATGACTGTACAAATATTGTACTTTTACACTCACGTGGAGGATGTTGTCATTTCATACGTGACGTCTCTTTTCTTGTTCTTCAACGTTTGACGTTCACCTCACATTGATTGTCCCACAGCGCTCGGAGAAGAGCAGTGGCCTAAACACATTTCAAATTCTCAAACAGAAGGATGGCGGATTACAAGCAAAACAGAAGGGCTTGCACCGACGACGGAGGTGATATTTGAGCTATTTTAACGTCTAAATGTGGTTGAGAAGTATTCAGTTATTTTCCATTAGCATGCTTTGCTGCTTACAGAATGAGACGTGCCCCAGCTAATGTCAGACAGAGTGAACGTGTGTTCAACTTCAAGCTAACTCGATGTTAGCTACGTATCATTGACTAGCAGCTAATGCGTAGTAACAATTCGCGTTGTATTAACATGTACAATGGAAATGTCGCTGGCTATATATTAACTATCGGGCTAACGTGATAACTAAAGTTAATTGCAGACAGGTCTCGCGTAGTAGCCTGGCGTAAGCATAGCTATTTTTGCAAAACGCTATAACTTCAAGTAGTTAGCGCAGGTAAACTCCATGCTAGGGGTCCATGTATGTCTCACAGCGTCCTATGTTGTCCAGCTCAATAGTGTTTTAATATAACTTTAAGGAGACATTTCAAAAGGGTGTTAGTTTTCTCCCAGGTCATATTCAGTGTATGTTTTCCTGGGTCAGTAACATTAAATCCCCCTTCCTATCGTTACAGTTTAATATCCTACTGATGTTGTCTCCAATAAAACCTACGCACTCAAATTAGCGGCCGTTCTTGACTTTAGAATTTGATAACCCCATATTGGCCGAACAGATTTTATATTAAAACTGCATTTAAAACACACATTGAGAGACGAATATAGCCTTTATCAATTTCCTACAATGTTAATTTATATCAAGAAAACATAGGACCCTGAAAACATAGCATGATAACCACTATAGTCTAAGATCATATCACCAAGTTAATATACACCCTAATAATGTAGGTAAGTTATGCACACACCATCCTTAGTCCCTAGCTTTTAAACAAGTAAGTTAAATGCTAGAAAGATGGTAAGAATCTAAAGTTAACTGCTATAAATGTAATATTAGCCACACAGGTAAAGGTGATGTCTATTATTATTATTCTCCAACTCCCAGGAAGCAGTTGTTCACCTTGTTGAGTTGTCTTGCCTCAAGCAGGGCCGCAGGAGGAGGGAGACAGAGTGAAAACTAAGCCTGTCTCTTGTAGCTCTGTGGGAGGAGAAGGGGCCGCAGTCAAACGCAAATCCCAGCAACTCATACCTGAAGATGAGGACGATTCCTCTGAAGAACTACCAGCTCCCCCCAAAGTCTCCAAGATAGGCTTTAGCATGAGCAGTCCCATGGCGAAGAAGTCAAACCCAATATCCATCAAACTTGGAGCAACAGTGAGTTAGTCATAAGGCATAATAATAACTGCTTGTACAGATACTATTTGAATGTTGTCCTCATTGTAAGTGATGTTGAGGGGCAAAAAGTTACAAATCCCCATATTTGATGTATTGATCCAGGTTTTATATTGCATTTTAAGAAGATGGATGTTTTTGTTTGCATACATCTTGTATTCCCAATCTGTTCTAGAAACCTAAAGAACCTGCACCTTCCGCTCCTCCAAAGAAGTCAGGGCTGGCTTCTGTTTTCGACGAAGATGATGTAAGTGAAGTGTTCACACACACGTAGCAATGTCCTGGTTTTTAAATCCTTAAACAACAAATAGGCCGAGGCTCATTTGAACAATTTCTTGCTATGCAGAGTGAACCTGAGGAGATGCCACCAGAAGCAAAGATGAGGATGAAGAACATTGGCAGGTATAAATCACATGTCAACATGGCCTAATTTATAATTGTTCCATTAGCTTCAGCTCTATTCAAAACATTTAGCTTTTGAATCCTTTTAAATGAAATGCTACATCTCACATTGAGTAATTGGAAGTTGCTAATCTCTTCTCTTTTTCAGAGAGACACCAACATCTGCAGGTCCCAATTCCTTCAACAAGGGCAAGCAGGGTTTCTCTGATCATAAAAAATTGTGGGAGAGGAAGATGAAGGCCCAAGCAGACCAACTGTAAATGACTACAACCTTTTTTGGCACTAATTGATGATTTTGTATAGTTTAAACCATATCGGAGATATCTATGAAATATTCATCCTCTCAACTTTGTGGCAAGTGATGAATAACACATAATGACGTTTACGTTTTTAACCACTACTGGCTGATTTGTTTGTCAACCCTCTCTGATCCGGGCTGCAGACTGGGATGCTGTAGATATGGGAGAAATACATTGGCCCGAATATAGTTTTAAATTGTGTAAAAAAAAAAAAAAAATAGGTTGCTTTCTGCTAGCTTATTAAAAAAAACTAGAATCTAAGAGCCCTGATGCCCCTTTTGTGACATGCATGTTCAGATCTGAAGCTGGTAAGCTAGCGCTTACGGTCACTTGTAACATATTTGTAAGTGTGATATTGTTTTATTTTTTAATCCATAAAATGGGAATGTGTGTTTGAGTGTGAGGTCATCATGCATGTTCGTGTGTGCATAGCATGGATTAGAGCTGCAGATGGATTTTTCTTTTTCATTTAGTTTCTCAACACCATTGTATAACCCTTTGTGTTCACCAGCTGTGCCCGACATACACAATTTGTCTGTTTTCTTTTATGTTTGTTTGTGCGTTGGGCCAGTATTTCTGGGTTTGTTTAATCAATACTATATCTGTCTGTTCAAACAAGTCTGGCAAAATGTGGCTGTGAATTTTCTCTTATTTTCCCATTGAAAGGACTGATACTGTTATTTGTGTGAACACCACCTTTAAAGGATACCAGAGTGCTGGTAATAGTTATACAACATGATTATGGGGGATTAAACTGCAAGTCAGTAATGATTAGGTACTGGTAAAAACTCTTCCTCGCCACTTTGAAATCAGAAACCCCATGCTTCAGGAATATTACCCCACTCCTATTAGTTTAGATAAATAGGGTACCTCAGTGACTTCTCCTGTGCCTCCTTTTGGAAAATCCCGATAATCAGAAACTCTGTATTCCTCAGTGGGTTACCCGCATGTTATGCTCCCCCAAATGGATCAATTATCCACTGTTAAGACCTCTCTTGAATACATATCTATCTTAAAGTCAGTCAAATAAAAATTCTGAATGATCTGTATTGTGTCCAATGTTTATTGCTGTATGCTGAGACAACAGATGATCTACCAATGACAAGTTTACTGTTCTTAAACCTTTACAAACAGCCATATTAAAGGTAATATAAGTACAAATGTAAACATTGTTTGGGTTATACTTTGATCATGACTATGTACTATCAGAA
Source organism: Notothenia rossii (assembly GCF_949606895.1). Classification (NCBI taxonomy): domain Eukaryota; kingdom Metazoa; phylum Chordata; class Actinopteri; order Perciformes; family Nototheniidae; genus Notothenia; species Notothenia rossii. The sequence continues at coordinate 24,657,693 of NC_136904.1, forward strand.
ATCCCTCATTTATTTAATTCTTAATGTTCAATGCCGGTGTTGTATGAAACGGTAATTATTACTTACATTTTACACTTAACACAGTTGTGGTACAGATGGAAATTAAAGATAAGCATACACTCTTGAGTGCAACGAATGGTGACTCACTTTTTCTCCCTCACTTGCGTTGGCCTGCAACAGGTCCATGATGCTTAATCCAATAATACAAGCTGCTTTATAAAATAAATGAACATTTTAGAATTAAGTTATTGGTCAGTCTGTTAATTGTCCCTGCATGAGGGAGACCATGTTCACTCTTTGACTGGGCATGGCCTTCCTCAGAGACCTCCAGAAGCTGCTGGTCGTCCTGGCAGTTTTGCCTGAGCTCCAGTCCAGACTAGGAAGCACCTTCAAGGCCCTTTTGACCAGTGCTGGCAGCGGGGGGTCCGACTGGATGAGGGCTGCTGAGTCTCTCGTGGTCCAAATCAGCACGAGTTTAAGGGAAGTGTTTTGCAGCAAAGCCTTAGATATGAAACAAGTAGCAAATCAGCCAGGAGTTGTGGTTTGAACATTGGAAAAAAAACAGTACAAATTTTCAGCGAAGATAAACGTAACTCTCGAAATGAAACTTAAATTACATATTTCAATTTCCTCCATGATGCATCCCCTGGTTTTGGTTGATGTCAATAGATCAATTAAATGAAACCTATGTGGTTATTCGAGAATTGCTTTCAATAAAAGAAGTGTTTCATTTAATCTTCAAATGTCCTCTTGCATGATGAAGGTGTTTATATTAGTAGTAAAATGTTTGCGGGTTGTCAGGAAACATACTGTGCAACAAAAATTGCTTATGCCGTGTTCACGTCATGTTTGATGGATGCTAGACATGGAAGAGAATCCCACTCAACTGAGTTGTTCGTGTGTGGATTAATAATGTGCATTGATAATATAAAACAATATCTATTAAATTTGTAGCGTAATTACATTAAACAGCTAAAAGGGATGCATCCATTTTTTGCACTTCTCAAGTACCAAGTTGCACAGTTTACGAAAAAAGGTTATATTTCACAGAGTTGGGAAACTAAAATGGCTATGATAACTGTAGCGGCACTAACTCCCTATGAGTTATGGCGCTGAGAGGCTAAAATGTGCTCTTTGCTGTGACGCGTTCCATATAAGAGTCCGAAGTCATTCATAGTCCATAGTGTTTAATAAAACACAAACAAACAATGTACAACTACCGATCAGAGCAAATTCACCCTCTTCCTACATCATATCCTCCCAAACCGGCATCCAACAGGTGACCTAAATAACAATAAACTACACCCAAGTGACCATTGCCGGAGGAGATAAACAATAAGAATTAAACGGGATGCAAACAGAAATGAAGATAATAATACATATAATAAGTAATGGCAAAACATGCATTTTGGCTCTTACAATAACTCTGGTATCCCTCAACGTGGGAATAATCTTTTCCTTTCTGTGAATTTTAGGGCTACCTGAACTCCCGATTCCAGCACGAACAAAGCATTGCTGTTGGAGAGATAGTCAGCTGACAGGACACAGATCAGCATCTGACTTCTGCGTATAGCAAGGACCACATCATTTGTGTATGCTGCAATAGAAAGAAGAAACCATCAAGAATCTTGACCCGGACCCCACGCTGCCAGCACTGGTCAAAAGGGCCTTGAAGGTGCTTCCTAGTCTGGACTGGAGCTCAGGCAAAACTGCCAGGAAGACCAGCAGCTCCTGCACATACACGCAGACACACGCACGCACGCACGCACGCACGCACGCACACACACACACACACACACACACACACACACACACACACACACACACACACACCCTCTGACCTCCTCCAGGAAGAACGTCCCTCTCCAGCAGACACAGGCGATACCCCCACTGGTCCTCCAACACTCGGGGTAGCAGCACTTCTAAGGTGGATTTACCCTCCTCCGTGTTCAGAAGGTCCATGCTGGATAAACATGCTGCCAATAGTGGTAACTGTTAATTGGATTTACCGATGTAATACAATTCAGATATCGTACACTGAATGTTTCGGCCTACCTTCCTCATGAGGTCCTTTCTGTGCGGAAAGGGTCAAAACTCCCTCCAAATCTGTTGATGGGCTCCATACAAACGACAGAAACACATCAAATTCTTTCTCATCTGATTTGTGGTGGACGACATGAAAGAAAACAAATCATTAGATTTGGAAACCTGCTTTCAGCATGTATTTTCATTTGAGTACATTCACTGGATGAAGATGGGGATTTCAAAGTATGTTTCAGTACCTTTATATATGTCATGTTTATAAAGTTAAAGCCATAAAATGCAAAGACATCCGCAATATGGACTCACTCTCAACCTTCAAATCCTGCCTGAAAACCCACCTTTTTAAACTGGCGTATTCAATATCTTAATTCTTCTAAACTGATTGTTGTTTTTAAGTCTTTGTTTTTTAAGTCTTGAATTACTGTTTGATCTTCTTTGTTGCTTGTTTTTAATTATGCTCTGTAAGGTGACCTCGAGAGCTTTGAAAGGCGCCCATTAATAAAATGCATTATTATTATTATTATTAAAGAACATATTCACTTTGTGGTTGAGCTAGAAGTAAACCCATATGTAGAGGAGCTTTGTGTGTGTGTGTGTGTGTGTGTGTGTGTGTGTGTGTGTGTGTGTGTGTGTGTGTGTGTGTGTGTGTGTGTGTGTGTGTCTGCATTCTGACCCTTGTCATGTTTTCCGTGTTGTACACGAGATCTGTAGATAAGCTGTATTTCCAGCCATTTCACGTGCAGGATGATTCCTATTCCAGATATCAGCAACAAAGATGCAAATGGATACCCAACCAGCGATGGAAAATGTACTGAAACCCAGTCAAAAATGTGCACATACCTTCAGAGAAGCAATATTGAACTTGGGTCACTGAAAACTAGCACAGAAGGAACATCTTATCACTGTGTTAGAGCTACACAGTCTTTTGCATATAGTAATTGTAGTTTGTCATTTAATTTGTTTATTATGATTTTGCTCACATTAGAAGTATATATTTGTGGTAATATTCTGTTAAGTTAATAATAATTTGTTTAGTTAATTTCTTTGCTTTATATGTTAGTCTTTATTTGGGTTAATTTATTTAGTGTGATTTTTGGTTTAGACACCTGGGGGTAGTGGTGAGCACAGGTAAGGGTGTATATAGGCAGGAAGTGGCAGACCACCTGTTTTTGCACCTGGGTAATGGGCACATGGTTTTTTACCAGCACGAGAGAGGATTGTTTGTACAAGGAGAAAGAATTGTTTGTGACCGAGAAAACAAGAAAACCAGCCTCAACGACAGAACCCATGCCTGGAAATTGGTTGACTTTCTACACTGCGTACATTACCTGCCCAGGGTGCCAGAAGTGATCTGTTTGAAGGTTTTAACTTATTTTGAGTTTAAGTTTAGGACAAACGGCCACTACATCAAGTAAAAAACCCGCTCATGGATTAAAGAAAGAAGAACTTTCCTTGGAATACGATCCTGCGGACCTGCTATTGGAGTGGGCTTTCCGATGGGAAAGGAACTTGGATTGTTTTAATCATTTTTCATGGAGCACCTGCTGTTGAGAGACAAAGACCTGGTCCAGATCTAAGAAATCTCCACATGGTATGTACACTGTTTTAAAAACGCCATTTAGGAAGATGGTGAAAATCAGTATTTTATGAAAAGACTCAGTTATAAACTTGGACTGCTTTAATTCGCTGTGCGCTTTGTTGGATTATTGACGCAAGAGACGGCCTTCATTCATGAGAAGATAAAGCCTTGTGTAGGCCCAGCTTGTGACTTATGTGGATGAAAAAGAACTGTTCGTTTTAAACCAAGTTGTTTTCGATAGTGTTGCCACCTTTTGCTCGACTTATTGCCTGATTGCGGGACCGCAGTGTTATCCGCAAGTGTATAAGATGAGTGACGAGTCAGCGGCATCCGATGAGGAAAGGCCAGCATCAAGACGGTCAATTAAACTGACCGCAAAAGGAATATGCTTTTACATGCAAAATTGTCAAGAGAAACGCACTGCAAAAACTAAGCAGGCTAAAAAGCTAATGGATAAAATACGTCCTCTACTAGAATTAAACGACAATGCCGATGCAGTAAACGCTCAGCTCGCTTTGTTCATTAAGTGTTACGAAGATGCATGCAGTTTGCACGAAGTGTTTATGGAAATGCCTCTACCAGAAGATGATCAAACACTTCAGGCAAAAACTACGAACTTTGAGAAAAATATGAAATCATGTCATGAATTTATTGAAGAGGTAAAGCAGTGGCTGTCTAAAATCGGTCGTCCATATTCGAAGCCAATTGAACCTCAACCTTCCGACGTAGAATGTGTTGATGAAATAAGACCTGAGGATAGTATTTCTAACATCTCAAGTGTAAAAGGAAGTTCTGTAAAATCACGTGCAACTGGTGTATCAAAGACGTCTGCAACATCCACAGCGCGCATTAAGGCGGAGGCCGAAAAAGCAGTTCTTCTCAAACGCTCTGAAGGTTTAAAAAAGATGCATCACATTGAAGCACAAGAGGAAAGTCTCCGCAGGGAAGAGGAAAGTCTCCGCAGGGAAGAGAAAAGGCTCCGTAGGGAAAAGGAGCAATTGGCGCTTGAAACTGATTTAGCGGCAACTAATGCAAAGATTCAAGTTTTAGAAAGGAACTCTTCACGGTGTGGGTCGGCTCGATCTGATGGAATGAACTCCTATTTGGAGAGAAGCAAAGCTCAAAGGTCCATCAGTTTAAATCCCCAAGCCAACACTTTTGTCCCACATGAAAATCATGTCCGAGCCCCCCTTGATCCTGCACTAGTTGTAAGGCAAAAAGAAAGATCTGCATATGCTGCACAAATGGATGAAAAGCCTGCTAAGCCAGAAGCTCCATATCTAGAAAGACAGACTGCTGGTAACAATCAGAATGACATGATGAGCATTATGCACAAACAAAACGAAATCACTGCATTGTTGGTTCAGCAAAATATGTACTCTGCTCTCCCTACAAGAAATCTCCCTGTTTTTGATGGAGACCCTATTCAATATGACTCCTTCATTAGAGCTTTCGAAAATGCAGTAGAGAAGAAAACCAACAATCAGAGCGACTGTTTGCACTTCCTGGAGCAGTACACTAGGGGGCAGCCTAAAGACCTTGTGCATAGTTGTCAGCATCTACCTCCAGATCAAGGCTATCAAAGAGCCAAAAGTCTTCTCGCACAGCACTTTGGAGATGAACATAAAGTTGCATATGCTTATATGGAGAAAATATTTAACTGGACCCCTATTAAAAGTGAAGATGTCAAAGGATTACAATCATTCGCTCTGTTTCTCCGAGGATGTACAAATCTAACAGAACAAGTGAGGTATATGAGGGAACTGGACTTACCATCTAACATGAGAAGCATCATTTTAAAACTTCCTTACAAACTGAGAGAAAAATGGAGGAATGTTGCATGTGATCTGAAGGAAAGAAGGGGGGAGAGGGCTACATTCATCGATCTCGTAAATTGTATTGAGAAACAAGTGAAAGTTGCCTCAGATCCAGTTTTTGGAAACATCCAAGACTCTCAACATAATATCCCCAAAGTCATCAAAAGCAGCCAGCCAGGAGACAGAAGGAAGGGAAGCAGCTATGCTACAAATGTCACTCCTATGAGGGAAGACGCTATGGCACAGCCTGCAGGATATACTAATAAAATCACCTCCACTCATTGCGGTCTGTTCTGCCTGCAGAGGAGCCACACACTGGATCAGTGCTGGCAGTTTAAGGCCAAAGTACAGCGGGAAAAGATCAGCTTCATCAAGGACAAGGGCATTTGTTTCGGTTGCCTGAAGGTAGGCCATACAAGCAAAGACTGCAGGAGTCGATTGGATTGTTATGTATGTCACCAGAAACACCCTGGAGTCCTCCACATTGAAAGACCGGATAAAGGCACATCCGAAAAACAAGCCAAACCTTCTCTGAGTCCTCCAAATGAGCCAAATGTAACCTCTCAGACGTGTGGCCACATTGGGGCCGGTGTGGAAGATGATTCCACCTTTTCAATTGTTGCAGTAAAGGTCAGAAGTAAACTGACAAACAAGACCATGCATACATATGCTTTCTTGGATCCGGGCAGTTCCGGCACATTTTGTACTGAAGCCATGGCAAAAAGACTGGATTTGCGGGGTAAGAAGACAAGCACCCTGTTAAAAACAATGGGACAACGAAAAGTTGTGGATACTCACGTTTTGTCGGGTCTTGAAGTGTCTGGTATGGGTGCTGAAGATTTTATAGAGCTTCCTGATGTTTTAACTCAAAGAACTATGCCTGTGTCTACTCTTAACATTCCACGACAAGCAGATCTTGATCCATGGCTGTATTTGAAGGATGTAAAACTCTATGACATTCATGCAAGTGTTGACCTGCTTATTGGAACTGACGCCCCGAAGGTCTTGGAGCCGTGGGAGGTGATAAACAGCCAGAATGAAGGGCCTTATGCTGTCAGAACCAGAGTTGGCTGGGTCCTTAATGGTCCTCTTCATGGTGGAGGCTGCAGAAGTAAGAGTGGCTATTCTTCCGTATCAGCAAACCATATCTCTGTTGAACACCTGCAAGAAATGCTTGTACAACAATATAACCATGACTTCAATGAGAGGTCGTCAGAAGAGCAGTTGGAAATGTCCAGAGAAGACATTAAGTTCATGGATATTGTTAGTAGCACAGCAAAACTAATTGGAGGCCATTATTGCATTGACCTGCCATTCAGAAAAGAAAATGTAACTCTGCCAGATAATCGTTATGTTACAGAACAGCGCTTGGGTAGCCTGAAAAGAAAGTTTGATAGGAACAGTCTGTTTAAGGAAGAATATACTACGTTCCTAAGTGAAATGATAACACAGCAACATGCTGAACCAGTGCCTCTTGACCAGCTGACACAGAACAATGGGAACGTTTGGTACATCCCTCACCATGGGGTGTATCATCCTCAGAAGGGCAAGCTCAGAGTTGTGTTTGACTGTGCAGCCTCATACAAAGGAACATCACTCAACAGCCAGCTTTTGCAAGGCCCTGATCTTACTAACAGCCTCATTGGAGTTCTTGTCCGATTTAGGCAGGAGCCTATTGCAATTGTGGCCGACATCCAATCCATGTTTCATCAGGTTCATGTCTCAGATAAGCACACCAACTTTCTCCGCTTCCTTTGGTGGCCAAATGGTGACACCGCACAGGCACCACAGGAATACCGCATGAAGGTGCATTTATTTGGAGCTGAATCATCACCAGGCTGTGCCAACTATGCCTTGAGGAGGACTGCAGAGGACAACGCAGAACACTTCCCTCCAGAGGTTGTGAGTACAGTGAAAACCAACTTTTATGTCGATGACTGCCTCCGTTCAGTGGCCTCAGAAGAGGAAGCTAGGAAAATGATTCATGATTTAACTGCACTCTTGCACAAAGGAGGATTCACTCTGTCAAAGTGGGCCAGTAACAGTCGTGCAGTGCTACGCTCTGTCAGCGAAGACCAAAGAGCAAAGGACATGATGGACCTGGATTTGGATACAGATCAACTTCCTGTTGAGCGTACATTAGGACTACAGTGGCACGTTGAAACGGACCAATTTGGATTTAAGACCTCTCTACAAGAGCGACCGCAGACGAGAAGAGGAATTCTTTCAGTGGTCAGTTCCCTCTACGACCCATTAGGCTTCCTTGCTCCATTCAGCATGATGGCTAAGATGTTACTGCAAGAATTGTGCAGAAAAAATCTTGGATGGGATGAAGCTATTCCCCATGTTTTCTCCAAGCAATGGGCTGGCTGGTTGGAAGATCTCCACAAGGTGGCGGAGTTCAAGATTGATCGCTGTGTCAAGCCTAAAGACTTTAGCAACCCTGTCACTGTTCGGCTTCATCACTTCTCTGATGCCAGTGAGGTCGGGTATGGAACTGTATCGTATTTAAGACTGGAAAAGGACAATAAAGTGCATGTTGCTTTTACTCTGGGGAAGGCCAGAGTTGCTCCACTGAAGCAAATGACAATTCCTCGTTTGGAGCTCACAGCTGCAGTGCTCGCTGTTAGAGTAGACCGCATGCTACGAAAGGAATTGCAGATTAAGCTGGAGAAATCTGTTTTTTGGACCGACAGCACAACAGTCCTGAAATACATATGCAATGAAAGCCGGCGATTCCATACTTTTGTGGCCAATCGAATTGCAGTCATCAGAGAGGCAACTGATGTTGACCAGTGGAGGTATGTAGGGACTAAGGAGAACCCTGCAGATGAGGCGTCAAGAGGAATGAGGGCAGAGGACCTCCTGAATGGAAGGAGATGGATGATGGGACCTGATTTCCTCTACAAGTCCGAGGATGAATGGCCTAAATTGGACGTAGATGTTCAGATGATCCCTGGTGCTGACCCTGAGATGAAAAGGGACTTGACTGTGAATGCTGTTGTTAAAGACACAGACAATGCTATGAGCCACCTGATTCATCACTTTTCATCTTGGAAGAGACTGCAAGTAGCTGTTGCTTGGCTTCTTAAGTTCAAGGAGACTCTTGTGTTATTGGGACATAAGAGAAAGGAGCTTTGTGCTTCTGCTGAACTCAGTCAACAACAGGTTAAAAGCCAAATGAAGAGCTTTAAGTCTACACTTAAAGGACAGAGTCTGATACCTCAAGATGTGACCAGAGCAGAGCTGACAATCATCCAGTATGTGCAACATCAACGGTTCAAGGAGGAAATCACCTCGCTGCAGAGTGGTGTGAAAACCATATCCAAAGACAGTCCCCTGTACAGATTGGACCCAGTGATGGAAGGTGAGATCCTCAGAGTTGGCGGTCGGCTTAGCAAGTCCTCGCTGCCAGTTGAATCTAAACGTCCTGCTATTCTGTCCAAAGACCTGCATGTATCCACATTGATTCTGCGCCACATTCATCAGCAGCTAGGTCATGCTGGAAGAAACTACATATTGTCCAGATTAATGCGGAAGTATTGGATTATAAATGCAAACTCTGCTGCCAGAAAAGTCATATCAGATTGTGTAGTTTGCCGATGCCAAAGAGGAAGACTCCTTGAACAAAAAATGTCTGACTTACCTGTCGAGAGAGTGTTGCCTGATGAAGCTCCCTTCACTCATGTTGGCGTTGATTATTTTGGGCCCATTGAAGTTAAAAGAGGCAGGGGTCTTCTCAAAAGATATGGAGTGCTCTTCACATGTATGACCAGCCGCGCTGTACACTTGGAAGTAGCACACACGCTGGATACGGACTCCTGTATAAATTCAGTGAGAAGATTCATCTGCAGACGAGGCCCAGTCTCCACTCTCAGGTCTGACAATGGAACCAACTTTATTGGAGCTAGCCGTGAGCTCAAGGAGAATATGATTGCTCTGAATCATGACAAAATCCAAGGAGCCCTTCTTCAGGACGGCATAGAATGGAGATTCAACACCCCATCAGCTTCACATCAAGGTGGTGTTTGGGAGCGCCTGATTCGCTCAGTGAAGAATGTGCTTAACTCAGTCCTTAAACAGCAAACCTTGGACGATGAAGGACTCCAAACAATGTTTTGTGAAGTTGAGGCAATATTGAATGATAGACCTATCACAAAGGCCTCAGATGATGCGAATGACTTGGAAGCCCTTACTCCGAATCATGTTCTGTTGTTGAAAAACAAACCAGTTATGCCACCAGGACTGTTTGACAGAAATGATTTGTATGTTAGGAGAAGATGGAAGCAGATACAGTACATGGCGCAACTCTTCTGGAAGAGGTGGGTTTCTGAGTACCTGCCATTGATGCAACAGAGACAAAAATGGACAGCACTAAGAAGAAACCTCATACCTGGAGATGTTGTTCTTGTGGCAGACGCTACAGCCCCAAGAGGATCTTGGATGATGGGGAGAGTTTTAGAAGTCAGAGCAGATGTGAATGGCCATGTGCGCTCTGTGCGTCTCCAAACAAAGACCAGTATCCTGGAGAGGCCTGTGACGAAGCTGTGCCTGCTGCTGGAGGCAACACTGTGACCGCATGGACTCTCTATCTTTCTCTTTGCCTCTCTCTCTGTCTCTTTCCATCAATAACACCTTTCCTTCATAGGTTTGCCAGAGAAGACATCAGTGCCTGAGAATGCATGTTTAGTGTGTAGCTCCATGTTTTTTAAGTCTAGTAATTGTGATAAATGCCCAATTAGGGGCCGGAGTGTTAGAGCTACACAGTCTTTTGCATATAGTAATTGTAGTTTGTCATTTAATTTGTTTATTATGATTTTGCTCACATTAGAAGTATATATTTGTGGTAATATTCTGTTAAGTTAATAATAATTTGTTTAGTTAATTTCTTTGCTTTATATGTTAGTCTTTATTTGGGTTAATTTATTTAGTGTGATTTTTGGTTTAGACACCTGGGGGTAGTGGTGAGCACAGGTAAGGGTGTATATAGGCAGGAAGTGGCAGACCACCTGTTTTTGCACCTGGGTAATGGGCACATGGTTTTTTACCAGCACGAGAGAGGATTGTTTGTACAAGGAGAAAGAATTGTTTGTGACCGAGAAAACAAGAAAACCAGCCTCAACGACAGAACCCATGCCTGGAAATTGGTTGACTTTCTACACTGCGTACATTACCTGCCCAGGGTGCCAGAAGTGATCTGTTTGAAGGTTTTAACTTATTTTGAGTTTAAGTTTAGGACAAACGGCCACTACACACTGTATGAAGTTATTTTGATGAACTTGTTATCATCAAAGAGTTTCCAAGTTGGTTTGATAAACTTGTTATTAAACCAACTTGGATCCTGTTTGATGAGCTTTCAAAGTTTCAACCACTTGGTGATGTGTTTATAGTGTGAGGTCGTTTTTCTTCTGATCTTTTTGATAGAAATAGCTGTTCCTGCGAGATGGAACCAGTGGTCTATTTATATCTAGCATAGTCAAGTGATCCTTTGTAAATATAAACATATTGACATATTTGAACATTGCCTAATATGAAATTAAATTGCTTTATGGTTTGGTTAGATTTTTCAGAAGTTGAATTTGTTCAGTTCCAGAAATCCTGTGTATCTGAGATTTACGTTACTATGTTATGAAAAAATGTGTAGCCTATGAATAAAAGACAATAGAAAAATAAAACGACAATAATAAAAAATACCTTTAATTTTCTTCTTGAGCTTGATGGTGCCAGTGCTGTTTCCAACACTATTTTTGGCAATGCAGGTATATGTGTGGTTCAAGTGTTGTAGAGTCACCTTTTCTATGATAGCGTCTCTTGAGACTTTGGTCTGTGTATCTCCCACTTCCTTCTTCCTGTGTCACAGAAATCCTTTTAGTTTCCTTGCATCATAATGAACACTAATCATGCAAATCAACCGAGTCATTCTTTTTTACAATGTTACAGAATTATACATACAAAACCCCTTGTGCTGCATAATTTAAAAAACATTGAAAAGGGGACTGCAGTGACTGACTTTTCCTCCTCCATGGGTAGTAGAGTCATATTCTCCAGGTTACCACCGTAATTCATGTACCATCCCACTGATAAGGTTTTCTCAGTTATAAAACTCGCCTCACACACCAGAGTGTGGGAATGACCTGCAACGAGTACAAAAATATGCTGATAATACTCTAACCCATAATGTCCTAATAAAAGTGGTACTATAATTACATATTAAAGCACATTTGGACACCCTTACCAAGCTCCACTTCATGCGTCTCAATGCCACTCGGCTTATCAACCCTGGGAGGGTCACTTGGTGGTTCAGCTGTTTGGGAAATAAAGTCACACATTTCTGTATTATCATCTATCTTACTGTGTGTCTGAGAAACACTGTACAAATAAGATCTGAGCCAAACGTCTGAAAAAAACAACCTTTACATGTGTTAAAGGTATTAAGAAGCTCCACAAAACGTACAATTCTTAAATGAAAACAAATGAAAACATGTAATTCTGCACAGTGTGGCAAGGCTTGCAGCAACCACAAAAAAAGATAACCAACTGCTGTGGAGGAAGCCTGGTGGTTTCGTCAGCAGCCAGACAAAAACAATTAGAGGGTGAGTGTTCAAAGTTAAACTCAACTATTTTAACAAGGAACTACAGCAATGCAGTAACATCCCAGAATACACTGAATTTGAAAGAGACATCCCTTTAGTACGTTTTTCTGTAAAAGCTTTTTGCATTTTCATTTTTGTATGTATGTGTTACACAAACATACAAAAATGAAACACATGATGTGTGTTATGATAATGCACCAAGAAAGCAGATTAAGAAAGGCCTCATTTTATATGTGGATCATCATCTAATATCGACACGTGTCATTCACAAACAGAAAATGTCAACCTAATGGTGGCACTGGAGTAAATGTCGCTCATTAAAATACATAATCTGGTAGTTATAAGTGTTAACTTTGTCTATAGGGGGTGTATAAAAATGACTCTATTTCTCTGTCACACACACACACACACACACACACACACACACACACACACACACACACACACACACACGCACACACACACACACACACACACACACACACACACACACACACACACTTACGTGCAGCTGTGACATTAACAGCTCTCCTGAGGGTCCATGTGAGTCCTTGATCAATTATCTTTCTGTCGCAGAAAAACACACTAGTGTCCTCTTTGCGGACTTGACAGAGATGTAACCGCCCAGTCTCGTCCACACAGTAGTCTCGGCCATGCCAAGAAGACACAGGTGTATAACGCTGTGAACAAACAGACCTGTTGTTGAGTTTTCACTTTGATTGATATGTTTTGATAGTGAAATGGATAATCCTGGTAATGTGTGTGCTGCACCTTGTACCAGATGACCTCTTTGTTGTTACTACAGTTGAGACCTGGACAGGGCACCTTCCCACCTTTATCCCGCTCCAGCACTACACTGCTCTCCTCCGCCGTGGAGCATTCCACACTGGATCTCGCCACCACGTAAAGGGAAAAATTGCTGCCACTGAACAGCAAGAACCTGAACACTTATTACAAGTTCAATCATGTGGTCACACACTCACATTTAAAAGTTACTGTTGTTAACCCTTTATAGGGCAGATTAACCCTAACCCGTTTCAGGCCTCTGCTGATTGGTCAAATTCCCCAATGGCGCACTCTGTGGCGTAAAGGGATCTTCGCTGATTGGCTGGGAGAAAACCACATGCTTCTCGACCTCACTGAGTCGCTGGGGGGGACACCATGTTTGGTGTGCGGAAGTTAACCCAAATATGGTTCCTCGCCCGATAAAGGGTTAAGTGGCTTTTCCCAAAACAATTTTTAAAGGTTTTACAAAATTAATTGAATAAACATAATAAAGACAGTTAATTTAAGAGTTGATAAATACAAGAGGAAAACTCATCTCTGATGCATTATTCACAAGAAATAGTGTTTGCAAAATGCATCCGAAAGCATTCACTATTTGGGTCAAATGTACAGTTGTTGTTCAGTTTTATTGCCTTTCATTCAACAGAACAGGAAATATCCATAGAATATGTCACTTAGTAAGGGGTTGTCAGTTTACTACATAATAGAACATGGGTCACTTAGAGAAACTTAAATTCTACATTATTTTCTCCAATGCAATATCACAAAGGAAATAAGCTATTTTAAGAATTATTTGGAAGACATTAATACCTGGTGTATTAATTTGTTATAAAGAAAAATGTATTGGACATATTTAGGGATAAAGACATGATAATTTACCTTGAGTAATTTCCAGAATGTTTTGCTTCCACTATGAACAGCGTTTCACACGGGATGCCATGATTTCCTTCATCTCCTTCTCCAGCGCACGGCCTCCAGAAGATCTCCCCCTCCACAGCTCTGTAGTGCTGCTGTGGAGTATCTGGCTGAACCCCTAGAGAGTTGTGTTTTTAAATGATACAGTCAAAAAGGGCTGGGACGCCGTTCACCAATACATGCTTCCTTTTAAACACACATTTCAAGGTTGTCAGCTGATATATTGAAAGACAATTCAAGTTTAAATGAAATACCTGTTATTTTCACTTGATGGTTTTTTGGACAGCATCCTTCCAAGAAAATGGGAAGGATCAAAAGCCCAAGAATGTATCCAGTTTGCATTCTGTGTCTCTAAATCTTTTAACAATATCAGTGCTCTTAACCTTTAGAAAGAAAATGTCTGTATTACTTCATCTCGGGTTCTTGGTATTTCATCAATGTCATTGCTTGAAATCTTCCGGTCTCTTGTGCGGCAACATGAGGTGTGATATTTTCACAGTGCATGTAGATAAGGTGGCATTTCCTGTTTGTTTATGTTTTAACTAGAATCGGCTCTGATGTTGTCTTCCTGTAAGTAGTAAACCACTTCCTATCTGTGAAACGAAGTAAGAGTTGTTATTTCTGTCATATTTTACTCTGTTGCAACCGTTTACGTGTATAGTGTCATAATATTTTAAAATATTTTAAAATAAATAGTAGACAGCAATTCTGATAGGAGACAAAAGGCAGATTAGACACTGCCTTGAAGAAGACACGATACATTTTGATGTTATACAATTAAGGTGCAAAAAATAAAGGGAAACAAAAAGTAAATTAAGAAGGGAAAACCGGTTACCTCTTTGAAAAATAAAACAGTGATTTTATTAACGCTGTGAAAGCAAAACATCAGCTGTAACAAAAATACTTAAGTTATAGAACCAGAGGTCTATAGGCTGGTAACAAGAAGCATTAATTATATCATTCAACAATACAAGATTTTAAAAGGAAATATAAGAAAAAGGTAAATGTCAAAAATGCATTTTAAGGATCTTCAGCTTGCCTAAAATGTGATTGTATACTGCATTTGTGGCATACTGTTTTCATCTTCAAGTCATATACTCAAAATGTATATGATAAAAGATATGTATTCTAATTTGCCTAAACATTTGACCATGACGGAACATCTTGACTTGTCTGAGGTAAAAGCCTTATTTTAGATGCATGCTGCGGGGCAGGTAGGTGATAACGTAGCTCCTTCCAGAAGGTGGAGGAGGGCGGCATGGACCTCATGCCCTTCCAGGTGACACAGGCCCCAGCCTCGCTTAAAATCTGTAGGGCCTCTGGGAAGGAATCAGATCTCAACACTTCTGTTTTCTCAGTTTTGATGAAAACCAAACGGGTCTGCCGCTCCACCAGCACTGCATGGATGGCACTCGGCAGGCCAGATCCCGGACCGGTATCTGGAGAGGAGGGAACCAAAAGCACCGTGCAACTCTGCTCTATACAGTCCGACACGGCCTCCGCTACAGCTGCAACCAACCAGGGCTCAGATTATTTCTTATTTCATAAAGATTTTTAGTTCGATTTTTTTCTGAGTATTTGTTAAATAGGTACCTTTTCCTGGTAAGACGTTGCGATCATAAAGGCAGAGACTGCAACCTAACCTCTCTTCCAAAACACTCTCCAGACACTTCCTTTCATCTTCATTCAGTCCTGCGTCTGTGTCACTCTTGTAGCACATCACAAAAGCATCATAGCTCTTTTCATCTAGGCACACAAACACAAACAGGGTTTTGTCACTGCTTACACATAAGAAATTACAAATATGTGTCTCCATATTTTGAGAATCCCACCTGAGGTGCTGCTATGACAGCCAAGAGCAGGGCCGGACTGGGACAATAAGTCAGGCCGGGAATTATACACCCTGCCAGGCCACTACCAGTTTTTTCGGCCATTTTGCTGGATTTATTTCTCAATATTTACAGCGTTGCTGCCCATAGTGATAGCCCTCTAAATCTACTAACAAAAAATAAACATATGGAGATGGGTTACTATTTAAACAAATGTGTAAATCTATTTAGGAACCTATTCATGTGAACATATTTTCAGTGGGGATGGACCCCAAATCCTCTAGGGGGGCCCGGGGGCATGCTCCCCCGGTAAGATTTTTTTTAAAATGTTGGATTTAAATGCATCAATCTGGTGCATTTTGAGGGGGAAATAAGAGAGACTACACCCATATGAAACAGAACTGTATACATTTAAATAATCATAAAATCATAATAACATGGCCATAACCAATAACATACTATATCCAATATGAAAAAACATTGAAACTTGTTTATTTATTTGTCTTTGGTTCATTTATAGTTGTGTGTGTCTGGGCTCCTGAACCAGCCTTACCTGTCTCCCCCTTCTCCTCTTTGAGGCAGCAGCAAAGACTAGTTTTAGCTCTCAACACGTTTTTAAAGTTTCTTACCTTCTTTCACCTAGTTAACGTTTTTTTATTATTATTCATGCATATTTTACTAATCACTCCCCCTTCAAATGGAAATATGTGTTTACATGAATGGTGACCAACTGAGAACTAAGTTAACTATCTAAACACTCAGAGAGTCTTTTACCTCACCTGGGGCCTCATGTATAACGCCATGCGTAGGATTGACGTGGGAAGGTTACTTACGTAGTAGAAATCCGAAAAATAGGTCCATACATTTTCCGCCACTTTCCGTATGGCACTTCCTACGCCTGTTTCCCTTTATAAATCACAACCGACTCGAAATGCGGTGCAGCTTTGGCGGGCTTCACGTAACGCGCATATTTGCCTATAAATAGTCAAAGAAACGCCCTTTCATTCATTCATTTTGACTGGACTGACTGCATGGAGAAGAGCGCAGGAAATAACGACAGAACAGCTAAAAAAAACATCTCACACCGCGTCAGATTTTGGTTATTTTGGGGAGGTCGAGATAAATCATATTGTTTGGTGGATGCAGTTTGAACCAGAGTAGCAGCATGGAGGTCGGATCGTCACCGAAATAAATAAATAAGTGGTCCGAAAAAGGTTAATGACAAAAAAAATACAAATAGCCTTCCTCAGGCAGTGTGTTTGTACCGGGGACAGGACCCCCACTGTTACGACTGATTAAACGGGTATGAACTCAAATGCACAACTCACAGAATTTAACAAAAAAAAGGTTTTATTCAAACCAAAGCTCAACGATAGTGGTACAAAAAACAAAATCACTCTTAAAGAGGAAAAACACTAGGAGCATGAACAACAAAAATACTTAAACAAGACGTGGCTCAAAGCTCTGCTTGGGGTTAATCCTGGATTGCTAATGCTGGTGGTAGTCACAAGGAACGAAACGAACTGGCACAGGACAAAGGGAGACGAGGACAATAAATACACCAGGTAATGGAGAACAGGTGGAAACAATCAGGGGCGGGGTCGACAATCACAGGAGTGGGAGACACACAAGGAAGGGAGGTCAGAGTATCTGAAACGAGAGGGAAGGTTACTATTCAAAAATAAAGGGGAAAATCACTAGACCAAGACAAAAACTAACTAACATAATTTGCGAGACATGACAGTACTCCCCCCTCTAGGGACGAATCCTGACGGCCCAGGAACCTGAGGGTGCTGGCGAAAAAAGTCATTCATGAGAGTTTGATCCTCAACAAATCTTGATGGGATCCAGGAGCGTTCCTCTGGTCCATAACCCTCCCAGTCAACCAGGAACTGTCTCCCTTTGCCTCTGTTCCGGACCGCCAACAGGCGCTTGACCGTATAGACCAGGCCGCCGTCGAGCATTCGGGGGGGTGGAGGGGGTTTGGCCGCGGGAACCATGGGGCTTTCCTTTACCGGCTTCAGTCGTCCCACATGGAAGGTGGGATGAACCCTCAGAGACCTGGGGAGACGAAGGCGAACAGAGACAGGGTTAATTACTTTGGCCACTGGGAATGGGCCTACGAACCTAGGTGCCAATTTTCGTGACACCACATGAAGGGGAAGGTCCCTGGTAGAGAGCCAGACCCTCTGGCCGGGCCTGTACTCCGGAGCTGGCCGACGCTTCCGATCTGCCGCCACCTTCATGCGTTCCCCACTCCTTAGAAGAGCCCTGCGGGTGGCGGACCAGATCCGGTGACAACGCCGAACCAGGGCATGGGCGGACGGGACTGTGACTTCCTTCTCGAGGTCCGGGAAGGTAGGAGGTTGATACCCATAGGCAGCCTGGAAGGGAGTCAACCCAGTAGGGGCCGTGGGGAGCGTGTTGTGGGCGTACTCTACCCATGTGAGATGCCTGCTCCAGGAGGAAGGGTTCTGGAAGCTGAGGCAGCGGAGCCCAGTTTCTAATTCCCGATTAAGGCGTTCGGTCTGGCCATTGGACTCCGGATGGTACCCGGATGACAGGCTCACCGACGCCCCGATGAGGTTGCAGAACTCCCTCCAGAAGCGTGAGATGAACTGCGGACCCCGGTCTGAGACAATATCTTTGGGGAAACCATGGATACGGAACACATGAGTCATCATGATCTCTGCCGTCTCTTTGGCAGATGGCAGCTTGGGTAAGGCAATATAATGAACCATCTTAGAAAAACGGTCCACCACCGTGAGTACGGTGGTGTTACCTTCTGACATTGGGAGCCCAGTGACGAAATCCACGGAAATCTCAGACCAGGGCCGGCTGGGAACCGGAAGCGGCTGGAGCAGCCCCATCTGTGCCTTGGAGGATGTCTTGTTGCGGGCGCAGACAGGACAGGCCTCCACATACTCCCGGACCTCACGCTCCATGGATCTCCACCAAAAACGTTGCTTGATAAAGAATATGGTCCTCTTGACGCCAGGATGGCAGGTGAGCAGCGATGAGTGAGCCCAATGGACGACCTGTGGACGTACAGTAACAGGCACAAACAGACGGTTTGGCGGACAACCACTAGGTGCTGGGCTCTCACCGTTAGCTTGCTTCACCACAGATTCTATTTGCCAAGTGACCGCCCCTACCACACGGTTCAGTGGCAGGATGGATTCAGGCTTCTTGGCAACCGGCTCGGGGTCAAACAAACGGGACAGGGCATCCGGCTTGGCGTTCTGGGACCCCGGCCTGTAAGACAGAGTGAAGTTAAAACGGTTAAAAAACAGAGACCATCTTGATTGGCGAGAATTTAGTCTTTTAGCCTTCCTAATGTACTCGAGATTCTTGTGGTCGGTCCACACTATAAAAGGGAGCTGAGCCCCCTCCAACCAATGTCTCCATTCCTCCAGAGCAATCTTTACCGCCAACAACTCACGGTTCCCCACGTCGTAGTTCCGCTCTGCAGAGGAGAGTTTCTTGGAGAGAAAGGCACAGGGATGAAGTTTGTTGTCTTCCTTGGACCGCTGCGACAGGACAGCCCCCACCCCTTCATTTGAGGCGTCAACCTCTACAACGAAATGACGAGTTGGGTCGGGGATGATGAGGATGGGGGCTGAGGTGAACCTCTCCTTGAGACGGCGGAAAGCCTCCTCGGCCTGAGGAGACCATACAAAAGGCACCTGAGGGGACGTGAGAACATGAAGGGGAGAAGCAATGGCGCTGAAACTTCTGATGAAGCGCCTGTAAAAGTTAGCAAAGCCTAGAAAACGTTGCACCCCCTTGCGGTTGTCTGGCGTAGGCCACTTAGCCACCGCACTGATTTTGGCCGGGTCCATCTGGATCAGACCAGGAGCTATGATAAAGCCTAGGAAGGATACAGTCTTAGCATGAAACTCACATTTCTCTGCCTTCACATACAGTTTGTTCTCCAGGAGTTTTTGGAGGACCTGACGTACATGGTGAACATGAGAGTCCTTGTCAGGTGAGTATATTAAAATATCGTCAAGATATACAAACACAAAACGGTTTAAAAACTCCCTTAAAACATCGTTAATGAGTGCTTGAAAAACTCCTGGAGCATTGGTGAGACCAAATGGCATGACGAGATACTCATAGTGCCCTGTGGGTGTGTTAAAACCAGTCTTCCACTCATCCCCCTCACGAATTCTCACCAGATGGTAGGCATTACGCAAGTCTAACTTGGTAAAAATGTTAGAGTCTTGAAGTTGTTCAAAAGCAGTAGCCATGAGGGGGAGAGGATACCTGTTCTTTACCGTAATGTCATTTAAAGGAGAATAATCAATGCATGGCCTAAGGGACCCGTCCTTTTTTCCCACAAAGAAAAAACCCGCCCCAGCCGGGGAGGAAGACGGGCGGATCAGACCTGCACGAAGAGAGGTGTCAATGTACTCCTTCATAGCCTCCTTCTCCGGACCCGAGATGGAGTATAACCTACCCTTCGGAATTGGAGCCCCAGGTAACAGATTGATGGCACAATCATACGGCCTATGAGGAGGAAGGGAGGTGGCGCTCACTTTACAAAATACCTTGGCCAGGTCATCGTAACAGGGGGGAACAGAAGTTAAATCTGGGGTTTGATTCTTGCGGTCCAGGCTATGTTGAGTATTAGTAACCCGATCGGTACTACATTCCCCAGAAACCCCTCCTACTGCCATGTTTCCCACACACTTAAAACAATCCTGTGAACACTCCTGCCCCCACCCCTTAATTTTACCTGACCGCCAATCAACATAGGGGTTATGCTTGGTTAGCCAGGGAAAACCTAGGATGAGAGGATGTTGAGCAGAATTAAACAGGTGAAACGACATGAGTTCACAATGATCATCAATCATGATAGTGACGGGTTCGGTCTTGTGTGTGACATGAAATAGAAGTTTGCCATCCAGAGCACTGGCTTTCAAAGGGGACGACAAAAGTTCAGTATTAAGTCTCAGTTCATGAGCTAATCCCCAATCCATCAGGCTTTCGTCAGCCCCAGAGTCAATTAACACTTTTTGAGAGTTACTTCTTTCATGGCAGATTACCTTTATGTTGGTCAACTTGCGGGGAGGAAAGTCTGCCGTGGAAAGACGGCTCACCAGTGCCCTCCCTTTCACTGGTGAGCCCCGTCTTTTACCGGGCATCCAGAGAGAAGATGACCTTGTTGACCGCAGTAAAAACATCTTCCCTCCAGCAGGCGGCGCCGCCGCTCCTCCGTGGACAGCTTGGCACGTCCCAGCTGCATTGGCTCCTCGGCCTTGTTGGGGGACGCTGATCTCTGGGATGGAAGGAAAGAGGAACGTGGCATGGCAGTCTCCTGAGAGTGAGAAGAGTAGGAGTGCCCTCTAGGGTGGAAATAGGGTAGTGCAGCCCTGTCCTTCTCCCGTTTCCTCTCAGCAAGTCTGTTATCAATCCTTATGGACATGGCAATGACAGAGTCTAGTTCCACTGGCAGATCCAAGGGTGCCAGCTGATCCTTAATAGGGTCAGAAAGCCCATTAATAAAGGCATCGAACAAAGCAGAAGAATTCCAGCCACTATCGGCCGCAATGGTGCGAAATTCCACTGCGTAGTCTGACACACTGCGTCTTCCTTGACTTAACTTGTAAAGAGCCCGAGCTGCTTCCCTGCCTGGGGACGTGTGGTCAAAAATGTTCGTCAGGGAGTCCGTAAACTGTTCCAAAGACTCGCATATCGGCGAGTCACGTGACCATTCAGCCGTAGCCCACGCCGCCGCTCGTCCGGTGAGATGGGAAATCATAAAAGCCACCTTGGATCTCTCCGTGGGAAAGGCTGTCGGTAGTTGGCTATAATGTAAGCTGCAATTCACCAGGAATGGACGGCAGTCATGGGATTCCCCGGAAAACTTCTCAGGCGGAGCCAGGCGGATTGACACGGTGTGGGAAGCGGGCGCCGGGTCCGCATTCGCTTCGGGTCCGGCCGGAGGTGGGTGTGAGGGCTCAGTCTTGAGGTGAGCGAGCAGGTGGTGGATCTGCCCCGCCAGGTGGTTAATCTGGTTTGTAACAGATGACTCGAACTCCCTCTGGCTGTCTGTGACGTGTGATACTCCCTGCTGGATGGCCGTTAACTGATCCTCCTGTTGAGCGAGGCGGCCTCCCTGAGAGCGAAGCGCTGCTCTCAGCTGTTCAGAGTCGGCTGGGTTCATGTTTAGGCCAGTTCGTACTGTTACGACTGATTAAACGGGTATGAACTCAAATGCACAACTCACAGAATTTAACAAAAAAAAGGTTTTATTCAAACCAAAGCTCAACGATAGTGGTACAAAAAACAAAATCACTCTTAAAGAGGAAAAACACTAGGAGCATGAACAACAAAAATACTTAAACAAGACGTGGCTCAAAGCTCTGCTTGGGGTTAATCCTGGATTGCTAATGCTGGTGGTAGTCACAAGGAACGAAACGAACTGGCACAGGACAAAGGGAGACGAGGACAATAAATACACCAGGTAATGGAGAACAGGTGGAAACAATCAGGGGCGGGGTCGACAATCACAGGAGTGGGAGACACACAAGGAAGGGAGGTCAGAGTATCTGAAACGAGAGGGAAGGTTACTATTCAAAAATAAAGGGGAAAATCACTAGACCAAGACAAAAACTAACTAACATAATTTGCGAGACATGACACCCACTGGATGAGAAACTGTAAGAAATGATCGGGGAATCCCTCCGGAGTGGAGTCATGACGACTGGATCAGAATTATGTTTTTGTATTTGGTGGTTTGTGTCCCAGCTGTCGATCAGCTGTGCGCAGCGTCTCCACTGCAGCCTGTGCATCTCAACCCCACCCCCCCCCTCCTCAGCAGCAACTCTATATCCACCTGTTAAAGGAAATACAACTAATCTGTTGTGTTATATAGCTTTACAATTGACTACATATGGTGCTCTTAGTTTCCATACCTCCTGTGTTTTACGAGCGACTTATCAAGTCTTGGCAAACGGCATAAAACACGATTAAACATGTATTAAACATATATAAAACCATGCCCGTATCTACAACCTATAGAAATGCAAAACGGCGTCAGTTTAGACGTAATTCTGTCCTGCTTACCGCATCATTTATGAGAAAACATTTAATAACATTAACATAACATATTCGAGGTGGTTTTAAATAACATATCCGTATTTATTTATTTCTCCCAGTTATGTTTTTGTGTGCACTGAGGAGTCTCAAACAGGCGTTTGTTAAAGAGCAACTTGCAGGTTAGAGACACCAGTGAATAAATGTGTAGGAAAATGATGAATACACTAGATTTCCCCAAAAATATACAGAAATATACACTACACTACAATGACATCTGGCGTCGTTTTAGTAAGACATTTTCACTTCCGCATAAAAAAGCCTCCGCACGTGACCTCCCGCGTGTGACGTAACATGGGGGAAACAAGGGGGAGAGCGGCCGGTCTAACGTATGAAAAAACATGGATCACAATGCTAGTTTTGACACAGAAGAGGTTGAAAATATATATTCGAATGCATATAATTATAATTATGAGCCTGCTAGGCGTCCAAGAGACCAGGAGCAGCCAAGGATTAGAAAAAATAACGGCCATCGGAGAGAAATGGAGCTTTGGTGTGTGGAGAACCAGTGGAGAACAGAGCAGCTGTCTTGGTGAGTGACAAGCGTTAGCATGTTAGCTAACGTCAGTCACATCACAACATTGTAAAGTTAGCAATCATATATCAGGCTATAACTAAAGTAGTATTGATAATATAGTAACGTTACTGGCAGGACTGTTGATACTGATCCATAACAGAAACTAATGCGCAAGTATCAGCCGTATCCAGTGTTGGGACCAACGCGTTACAAAGTACAAACGTTACAAACTACTTTTGCGGTAACTAATAGCGTTACTAGTTACCTATTCCCATTAAGTAACGCCGTTATAGTTACTGTGATTTAAATGGGTGCGTTACTGCGTTACATTATGTGATGGAACTGAACTGAATCTCCCTGCAGATGTAACTTACATGCAGGCGAATACAATGATGTCCTCTCACAGCACCATTGAAAAGTGAAAGTAACCAGAGATTGATGATTGATTAACGCGGGGTAACATTTCAGGGTAAGCCAATCAGAGACAGAGTTGGGCGGGTCTTGCCTTATGGGGAACATACACAGACACAAACACTTGCTAATGCTAACACACACACGGCAACGCTCACCCCCAGCACACACACACACACACACACACACACACACACACACACACACACACACACACACACACACACACACACACACACACACACACACACACACACACACACACACACACACACACACACACACACACACACACACACACACACACACACACACACACACACACACACACACACACACACACAATGGCATTGGCAGATGCAAGTATCAGCGAGAGCAGCAGCTCATTTATAACTTGGAGATAACCACTATTTTCAACATGTGGGGATAAAGGACGCACAAAATATTACGGTAAAATGTAAACTGTGTGCAGGACAGAAAGCATTGTCCACATCGAATAACAGCAATGCCAATCTCCTGAAGCACCTAACTAATGTACATAAAACTAGTCGCCAAAGACCCCACCGTCTCAACCACCGGCAGTGACCCAGATGGAGCAACACCATCTAAACAGCCAAAAACCGATTATTTCAAATCGCCACATGTCACCCAGAGTCAACTAAACAGATTGCCAGGTTGTTGAGGATATGCTGCCCATCGCAACGGTCGAGTCTGTTGCCTTCGGAGAACTAGTCAGCAAAAAACAACACAAAAACTTGTATTTGTATTGTTATTATTTTTAAAGTAAAGTAAAGTAACTTGTTACTAGTTACTTGTACAATTTAGTAACTAATAAAGTAACTAGTTACTTTTTGAGAGCAGTAACTATAACTAGTTACTTTTTAAAAGTAACTTACCCAACACTGGCCGTATCTCGCGTTACCTAATGCCGTTGTAAATGGCTTGATGGAAAGCAGGTGTGTAGTCGGGGAGGGTGCAGAGCTGATTGCAGCAGGTGAGTGGAGGTTGAGCCGGGAGCCAGGAGTGACAGCCACCACGCCCACACAAACAACACAGACAGGGGGAAACAAACAAACACAAAGGAGACGGCTGGAGCAGTACAGCCACCACAGCGTTACCTAACTCCACACTACGGGTGCCGTGTACCGGAGGGGAGAGAGAGAGCAGCGAAGTGGGGGAGAGAGATGTAATACGGTTTCTTGATAAAGCTGTGGAGACGGAGTATGTGCTGCAGGGAGGTGGATGCACAACGCACCCAGGAACGAACGCTAGCTCCGGTCCTTTTCCCATGAGGGAAACTGTG
Organism: Notothenia rossii; assembly: GCF_949606895.1. Lineage (NCBI taxonomy): Eukaryota > Metazoa > Chordata > Actinopteri > Perciformes > Nototheniidae > Notothenia > Notothenia rossii. Next base: position 24,682,590 of record NC_136904.1, read on the forward strand.
GACTCGATGCCCTGACAGGCTTGAGTTTGTGCAACCTGCACAAACACAAGCTCACCATGATTACAAATGGTGAAATGCAATGTAAAATTACCGAAAAAATACCAGCTCACTAAATCACAACCGCTCAAACCAACTACAAACTACTACGGCGGATTGGGCAGAGAACGAGTCCGAGAAATGTAACTCCCCCATGTGACGTAATATGACGCGTTTGACGTATGACGTTAAAAAAAAGCAGTTTTTAGTAGCAGAGCTCAAAACGGCTCCTTTTCCTCTGAATTCCTGCCCTTATGTCTTGTAAAACATATCAAATCCTGCATTAACATTTTTAATAGTAATTTACAGGCAAGGGTAAGCATAAATGTAGTATAAAAAAAACCTGCAAGTTGCTCTTTAAATAATTTTAAGATTGGCTTTAATCAATGTTTGAAAAGGAATTCTTCATATATGATAAATGAGAGGTAACATTTTATTTATGGTGTTATTTCCACATATTTCTCTCCATTCTTCCTTCTGCCAACGGAGTCGCAGTTTCTCGTCTCTCCCGTGTTTGTGCTTAGTGCGTACGCATGGGTTAGAGTTTGCGTGGAGGACCGCACGTTTTCCCTTCAAGTTAGTATTTTATAAATCGCAAACATTGCGTAGAAACTGGCGTACGCCATTTTTTGAGCGTATATCCCTTTATAAATGAGGCCCCAGAGCTTCAGTTATCAGTCTCTCAGTCTGACAGGAGAGGACTCTCCTCCACCTTGTTGTTGAAACAGCTCCTTATATCCGTTAGCGCAGCTAGCTAGCACCAGATGCTAACAACAACAATAGCCTACGCGTAACCGGTGTGCGCGCTTTCTCTCTCTCGCTCGCTCGCACCACACATACACACACACCCTCCCGAGCTTGAATGACACACAGAGACCAATCGAGGGCATTAGTGTATGGTCTGTATGAAAGTGGCCATGTCGGCAGGCCACATCATGTAGACAGCCAGTCACCCTCTGTGAGGCAGAGTCAGACCCACATTTGCGCAGCGTTGCGTTCACAATACATACATAAAAAAAATCCTCAGGCCAGCAGGCCACTTAGCAGGCCAGGTCATCGGGAAACCTTCCGGTGCTCCCGATGGCCAGTCCGGGTCTGGTTTTGACAGTAGTTATCTATGTGAAGTTCAAAATCACCATCACTCTTCTCCTAAGAGACACTCTTGGCCAGGCCCGGACTGTTTTTACGCAATTTAAGATTGCAGATTGATGCATTTAAGTCCAACATTTAAAAAAAAATCTTACCGGGGGAGCATGCCCCCGGACCCCCCTAGAGGATTTGAGGTCCGCCCCCACTCAAAATATGTTCACATGAATAGGTTCCTAAATAGATTTGCAATTTTTTTAAAATAGTAACCCATCTCCATATGTTTCTTTTTTGGTAGTAGATTTAGAGGGCTATCACTATGGGCAGCAACGCTGTAAATATTGACAAATAAATCCAGCAAAATGGCCGAAAAAACTGGTAGTGGCCTGGCTGGGTGTATAATTCCCGGCCTGACTTATTGTCCCAGTCCGGCCCTGGTCAAAACCGTCACCAACACAATGCTGACAATGCCAAGAGCCAGGGGAACATAAGAAGGGCGAGCTACAGGGAGAAAACTGAAAAAACAGAGAAAAGGTTGAAGGTTGAAACACTAATATAAGGTCATTGACTGAAAGGGGACTGTCACTTAAATGTGAACGAAATCTAATTCAAACATTTCAGATTTTATATTTTTACTCAGCCCATTCAAAAAGTACAACTATTTGTTTATTTAAGGGTCCCATATCATGCTTTTCCGGTTATTACCCGTCCCCTTGTGTCTTATGAAGGTTTTTATGCATGTTGACATATGACGTATGTCACCAAAAGTTAGCATTCTAACCTATGATTCTAACTTAACATAAAGTACCGCGACCGCTGCTTGCACCATGTAATAATCAGAGGTATCGTTGGAAAGCTCCGTTTCTCTTGCACTCATCGGATCCAAATATGGTCATTTCCTTTGTATCAGCAACCAATCGTGAAAGTACAAAGGGGTCTTAAACCAAGCAACAAAATCTCATTGGCTGGTGTCAATTTCTGACAACGTGATTCGTTCAGATGCGTCATGTGGTGTGCTAAAACACTTCCTGGTTAGCTTTCCGCTAGAAATTTAAATCTCAAAATGGCAAAAGAACAGCAAAAAAAACGTTCAGAAGACGACAACAATTATCACTTGCACGAAGCAAGGTTATACAAAAAACAAATGACCCCGAACATGAAATACCTTCACGGAGTGTGTCGATGGGCAAACTGTCATCCAGAGAACAGGAGGGTTTAGCTAGCGCCACACTGCAATCTTTAAAGAGCCTGTGACACGAGTTTCCCCCATCATCCAAACCCATCCATTTGAGTAAATATTGTCCCCTTGAAAACCGTTATTGAACTGATTTTGGATATTTGTACTTTGATAACCAATAATCTGCCCCTTCAATGTTGACCATATTCTGGATTTTCTCTGGGATTCTTCAAATCCCGCCAAATTATGTGTGACGTCATTGCGGGCCAAGCGCTGCAGCTGCACCGTTCAGGATCCCAGCATCTGCATGTAAACGCACGATGGCGCACACAGCAACAAGCTCAGACAGCGATGACAGTTTAATTTTGAACGTGTCTGAGCTCATATGAGGCTGAAGGATCGGTTTATGTTGTATCTGTTAGAAGTTTAGGAATTAGGTGCGTCAATATGTGCGATCATGTAGTCAGTGGTGGACTGGGACTAAAAATCATCCCGGGTTGACCGGCCCACTTCTATACCGCGAGTAAATTGTCAACGGGGGGAGTGGGGGATGTGCTATTGACTTATCCGACCAGCCCACTTCGGTACCGGCCCATCGGGATTCGTCCACGTAAACTGTCAACGGGGGGAGCCTCGCTGCGGGGAAACGGTGGACCTAGTGTCCCGATCGGAGTGGGAATTAATAATAATCCGTGCATTTTATCCATTAATTTCCCCAACATTGTGGTAAAAAAAACACACGTTTAATCCATGTTGGTGTACTACAACTACAAAAAGCATTGGTTTGTTTTTTCATCAGGAAAATGGATTTAAAGCACAGGGAAGCTCCGCACCACACACAGGTACATTCCGCAACATAGTGTTTCGTGAGGCGGTTGTCGTTGTTGGGTGAAAAGCAAACAGCTGTTTGCTGCGGAGCGCAGCGCGAGCAGTCTCCCGTGAGCGGGAGCGCGCTCCTTCCCTACAGACTGTCGCTATCAATATATCTATCTATCTATCTCTCTCTCTCTCAATCTATCTCTCAATTTATAAGGAACCGCAGTAGACAAAAGGCTTTGCTATAGCAACTCGTCATGTTTGTTAACACGCGAAATCATTAGCGCGAAAAGAGGTGGGGTCAATATGACCAGCTTGGCGGTAATAGGTATAAATGGCAATTTTTTGGGCGATTTCTTCAATCTGACTTCATATTGACAATTTTTAACAACATAGGGTGCTACAAAACACACTTTCAGGTAAAGTCACGGACTGGGAGACTTTAATATTTAACGGAAAAAAGTTACATACAATAAAAAACAGCTCTGAGTCAAATTGACCCGATTGGCAGTTCTAGTGTTAACGTGCCTAAACTCAGTAATTCACCATTTCTACGCATGACGTAGCTCAAGCATTTATGCAACTTAATTTGAAGCGTGTGTGTGTGAGGGGCAGCACCGTGTGTGTGTGTGTGTGTGTGTGTGTGTGTGTGTGTGTGTGTGTGTGTGTGTGTGTGTGTGTGTGTGTGTGTTAGTGATGTCGCGAATAAGCCGATTCTTTTGAACGGCTCTTTGGTACACGAGGGGAACCGAATCGTACTTGTTGAGAGCCGTTCTTTTTATCGTTCAATCGTTGGTCCGAACTCACTGCCTGCCAAAATCCACTCGCCTTTTAAAAAGCTTGATTTTGTTCCCCAAACGTATGTTGTGAAGACCCGCCCCTACTCTGATTGGTAGGTTTCAGCACAAGGAGTGAGATGGGGTGGGACCTATGGGTGGGACTTAACGGAATACGCGAGAGAGAGGGAAGTCACAACAAGTGGTACAGGACAGGTAGACGACATGTTTTTCAGATGGAAAATGAGACAAAGTGAAAACGCAACAGCATTTGGATGCACTTCAACCAAAACCCAGGCATTGATGAAACACACCATTTGTAAAGGCAAAATATCATTTAAAGCAGGGTCAAATAATAATCTCCATCGCCACTTAAAAACACAGTATCTAATATTAAGAGTTGCGTGAATTTCATCCAAGGCAAGTCAAGTTTATTTAGTTAACACATATAGAGGATAAATTCAAACTAGTTCATTCACTGACATGAATATTGCGCCACCTTGTGTCATGTTTGCAATGCAGATTATTGACATTAGGTCTGGCAATACAGCCAATCATTATCCTGGTGATTATTTCGCAGATAAACCTATTAACCCCGCCCCCTTTTAAAAAACGGCTGTTTTCTGAAAGGAACGGAGCCATAAAATATAAAATAGTGTCGTGTCTCCCCTCCCCCCGTCCCGTCCCGTCCCGTCCACCCAGTAAAAAAAATCCCCACTACATCACTGATTATTAATATATATATATAATTCTGATGAAACGTTATTTCAGCGTCAATAAATTAGTGTTAATCCCAGTGTGTTTAGTGTACAACATCATGTGTCATTTCACCTTCAATTCACGGTTTTCAAAACGTTAGCCACATGCTAGCCGGAAATTAAGAATTTTCAGAATGAAAGTGTTAAATTAATAGTTAGTGTGAACTTCCGGGGTTTTCAGAAAAAAACTGCTTTAAATTAAAACCCTGTATTTAATTTTAGGTTTAGGAGGGAGGAAGGAAGATTAGGGTTGCGTTCGGATAGTTTAAAAATCAGCTCCTAAATTCTAACCCTATCTCCTATTTCTTGACCTCTGAGTGAAACGTCACGGGGTTAAGGGATAGTGGAGGAGAATTCAAAAGGTATTAGGAGAAGAGACTGCAATACTTTAGAGAATCCGAATGCACTTTCACTATCCGACGTGTTTATGATGCGCCAGCGGACGTCATCGTGTGCGTCTGCTGCTGTGGGGAAACTATGGAAACTACAGTTTTCTATAAAACGGACTACAACATGGATGTTTAATAAGAACGACGGACTCATCTAGAGACTCTGCACCGTGCTCTGATGCTGTTGCTTTATGCTTTATGAACAACAGAGAAACATATTCTTCATGACCAAAATTGGAATTGAAATAAAAAATGAAAGTGAAACTTATGCTCCTCACCCTCTCCCTCCGGTCCACATTAATACAAATGATCCCAATACGTATGATTGTATGAGCTATGAAAATATCTTAAAATAGATACAAATGTATTTATTATAAACGTTAGTCTTTAACACCTATCACTGTGTATATCACCATTCAAACATCTTTTAAAAGTTGAACAAACCCCACACAGCTCAGTGAAATGTTGACTTTATTTGATAATTTCAGTAAAAACTAACGTTCATATTTCTGTTTTTGATTATAATACTGATGAACATTCAAAACAAAGCACTTTGGCAACTTACCACATACGTTTTAAAATGCTTAATAAGCACCGTAACTTTCATGATATAATTTCTCGGTCATAATCGTTTGTGTCCGTGAACGGCCGACTGTTGTGTGACGTCAAATGCTGCGGCTGCAAGGCATTGTGGGGCAGCATTTTCTCCTCTCCTTTCGGTTAGGGAGGTCCAGTGGTTCCTAAGCTAAAGGAGGTTATAAAGGAAGTTTGAAACCTCCTTTCCTATCATTCTAGAGAATTCGAACGGCACTTATCATGGCTGCCACTGAGGGACTTCCGGGTCATTTCACTCGGCTAGGAAGGTTCCTAAACTAAATGGACTATTTGAACGGAACCCCAGATTAGGGAAAAAGGTATGGAGTGGTTAGGGTTAGGATGGGGGGAATGGAAGGGTTAGATTGAAGGGAGGGAAGATCACATTACTCACACTGTCTTCGTTGTCGTTCATATTCATGTCTCCTGCTCGCTAGGTGGTGATGTTGCAAAAACAACTAGGGTCGTGGGAGTGCGGTCGTGAGAGTGCAGCCTCCTATCTATGCAGCCTCCGAATTGCCTCCGACGCTGCAGTATGTATGTATGCTATGCGCTAGCTTGCGCTACATGCTATTGTTAGCTTGTGCTACTTACTGTGTGTGATATGTGCGCCGTTTATTGTTTAATTGGCGGCATTAACAGTGATGACATATGCATATATTACATATTTATTTGTTGTTTACCTTTTATATTTTTCTGTCTTATAACCCAATTCTCACGGGTTGTTATAGGTCCCACAAGAATAAACGCCGTATTTAATCAAGACCTCAGCCTCGTGTCATTTACTGGAGGGAGCTACAGTGAGAACTCGACTGCTTTGCATGAGTAGACGAGAAAACGGCGCCAGACGGCAGCAATCCATGGACGGCACGGGACATCTCCGTCGCAGCGTGTGCATCTGTAGCAGCCATCTACACAGCAGCACAAGATCCAACTACTTCTGGAAGGTCCAGGTGTTTTAGTGTAAATGTAGGTGCAACAAAGAGACTTTAAAGTGCCATACAAAGAAAATTGGACATTTGCATTGTTCATATAATCTGTGTTAATGTTATTTACTTACCTTTCTAATGGAAGTTAAAGGTTGTTAATATTGATTTGTGTATTAAGGTATCTGCAGACTAAGTAACAAAGTACATTTAAAGGACAATATATTTCAAGTGATAAGTGTTGAAGAAATGTACCAAGTTTTGTTGTTTGCCTATATCATTATCACTTGTGATTTTCATTTAAATAAGGCTCAATAGCTGTGTATAAGCTTAAGATAACTCAAAGCTAATATCTAAATTGGCTAACTACTTAGCTTGAAAGACAATTAAATATTAGATTTAAAACCAAACTTAAGTAAACAAGTAAAATGTCAAATGTTGAGTCTTACACTAAGAGTGATGAAGTGAGTGTAGTAGAAAACGAGCAACCACAGGCAACTGAAGATCCGAAAATGGATAGCCTTTCCACACAAGAGCCACAAAAGAGCCAAAGAGTCCGGAAGTTAACGGAAAAGGGCCAAGAACGGCACGATGAGCAAGTAACAAGACTTGGACACCGTTTCAGTGTAAGCTCAAAAGGTGGAAAGATATCACAAAGGAAGCCAAACAAGCGCTAAGTGGTCAATGCTCTAATAACCTGCTGCATGAATACATCACTAAGGTAAGCAAGACCTCTGATGATGTAAATATTGCTTATGAAGAGTTGAGGCTCATTGACATTCCCGACCATGACACACGTCGCAGAGAAGACACCTGTGAAGCAGTTACAAAGACAATCATTGAGACTGCAAGAGAACGAATGGACACAAGAAAGGACAAAAGTCATGAAGAAGAAGAAATTGGTAAAAACCAGACAGAGTCTGTAATGGCTCTCATGTCACCAGGTCCTCGACTCATTCTCGTAGCAACTCGAGAGCCACATCAAGAAGTTCATTCCTCTCTTCTATCAAAAGACAAGAAGCCGCTGCTGAAATTGCTGCAAATGAAGCGACTTTAGAAGTAATGCTAGAACAGGAACAACAGATCGAAGAACTTAATATACTGGAGGCTGAAGCTACTCAGTTAAGAGCCAAACAGGAGGCAGAAAATGCCGAGAGGCAAAGAGAGTTACAAGCCAAGCGCAGACAACTAGAGCGATTAGAAACAATGAAGAAGCTAAAAGCTGCAAAGGCGAGACATCAAGTATATGAACACAATGCATGCTCAGACGAAGAAATTAGCGAGCTGCTCCATCAACATGTTCCTCTGGTTGTGAAAGAAGAACTCAAGCATAAAAGCAGTGAACTGCAAAACCACTCACCACCTCAAGCTGCGACACAACAAAAACAAGAAGACAGTACTTAAGCTCTTGTCAGACGTCTTGCAGAGTCCATCAGTGCAAGTCGTCTACCTGTACCTGAACCTACAACGTTTAGTGGTGATCCACTGAGGTTCAATGACTGGAAGGTCTCCTTTCGTACACTCGTTGACAGGAAAAACATCCCAGCTGAAGAAAATATATACTATCTAAGAAAGTATGTGGGTGGACCCGCCAAGAAGGCCATAGAGAGCTACTTCCTGCTAGGCACAGAGTCAGCCTATCATGCCGCGTGGAAAATCCTAGAAGAGAGGTACGGTAATCCTTTCCTCATTGCTAAGGCCCTCAGAGATAAGCTTGATGCATGGCACAAGATAAGTTCCAAAGACAGCGTAGAACTTTAAGAGCTCTCTGACTTCCTTCGCAGCTGTGAGGCTGCCATGTCACAGATCAAAGGACTTGAGGTACTTAACGACTGCAACGAAAACCAAAAGACGCTTGCTAAACTTCCAGACTGGTTGACCTCAAGTTGGAACAGAAAGGTCACAGAAATGGAAGAACAAAATCACACGTTCCCAAACTTCAGCCAGTTTGTTAAATTTCTCACACATGAAGCCAAAATAGCTTGCAACCCAATAACATCTCTCCATGCTCTAAAATCAAGAGAAAGCGAAAAAGGCAACACTTTAAGGAACAGAAGTCCTGTAGCAAATGTATTGACAACCGACACAGATGAAAGAGCAGACGCCACAAACTGTCTTTTCTGTGAGAAGGCAGGACACGATCTGCACAAATGTTAAGAATTCATGAACGAGACAATCTCTGAGCGAGTCAAGTTTGTTCAAGAGAAGAAGTTGTGCTTTGGCTGTTTTAAAATCTGGCCATCGCTCAAAGGAATGTAAAAACAGAAAGATGTGCGAAACATGCGAGAGAGGACATCCAACTTGTCTCCACGACAATCGCACCAGAGAAGAAAGAATGTCAACAAAACATGATGGTGCAAGAGAAAGCATAATGGAATGGCCACACCGTAAAGCGGCAAGCACACCACGTGAGGCAACATCCAATACAGTCTTCCAGAATGTTAAAGACCCCCATACATCCACAATCGTTCCAGTGTGGGTGTCAGCCACAAGTGAGCCACATAGTGAAATACTTGTTTATGCACTCCTCGATACACAGAGGGACACAAGTTTTATCCTTGAAGTAACGGCAAAGGCTCTTCGCACAAAGAACGAAGCAGTGCAGCTAAAGCTCTCCACAATGACTTCAAGAAGCACAGTCGTGTCATGTAGGAAGCTAACTGGTCTCCAAGTGAGAGGAATCTACTCGGACAGGATGATACCTCTGCCAGTAACCTACTCAAGATAATTCATCCCTGAAAGCAGAGACCATATTCCCACACCAAAGACTGCAAAGGCGTGGCCTCATCTTGAACACCTCGCAGAGGAGATCGCTCCTCAGCAAAGCTGTGAAATTGGCCTGCTTATCGGCTACAACTGTCCTCAAGCTCTCGTCCGAAGAGAAGTAGTGCCTGGTGAAGAAAACCAGCCCTTTGCACAGAGAACAGATTTGGGCTGGAGTGTTGTCGGCTTTGGCAATCCCTGTCTCGACATTGGAGATATGATTGGAGTAAGTCACCAGGTAACCGTGAAGCAAGTGATGCCAAGTCTCCAGTCTTCAAACCTCCCAAGGGAAGTACACTACTTCTGTAGAACACAGATTTAAGGAAGTCTCACCTGCAGATGTCAGCGAGGTGCTGGAATCTGACTTTGTCGAAAGAGCTTCTGAAGATAACCCTCCATATCAGGCCTCCAAAGGTCTCACAGCACAGCAACTTCAAGCCTCAAATTGGTTCACAGGCCCTGACCTACTTTCGCAGAAAGAGCTACCAAGTGGAGAAGTCAAGGTGGGAGAGATCGTGAGTAGTGACACAGAGCTTAAGAAGGCCCAGGTTCATGATACCCAGGCAAACGAAGTAAAGTCGCTACTAGATCACCTTCACAAATTCTCAGACTGGTCAAGAGTGGTTAAAGCCTTTGCCAGACTCAAGCGCCTTGCAAAGGAAATTAAAGGTCTCAAGCCAAGGTCCTGTGAAGCCACACGCTTAGAGGAGAGGAGAGAAGCAGAGCTGACCATAATCGAGATGGTTCAAGAAGCAACACTCTCAAGAAATAAAGTGCCTTCAGCAGCATAAGGAGTACCATCTCCAACAAAGACCAAAGTGGATCAAGGACCGCAGAAACGTCAAGGTAAATGACATTGTCATTCTGCAAGACAACACTATACCAAGGGGCCAATGGAAGCTGGCCAGGGTTGTGGAAGTGTACCCAGGAGGGGATGGAAGAGTAAGAAGGCTCAAGCTGTTTATTAACGACTCTACCCTGGATGGAAAGGGAAAGCGCCTCGCTAAACCTGTCTACCTCGAAAGGCCTATCCACAAGACGGTGTTGTTGTTGGAAGCAGACTAAGACTCAGTTACTCTCACTCATACTCTGCACTTATTAGGTCTAAAACAAAATAGTTAGTTTTTACATTAATGTATATCGGTTTTCTAAAAATGTTATGGAAATCACAGGTGATTTGGTGGGAGTGTAACTGTCTTCACTTTCTGTATTCATTTGTTCCCACGTTGTATTTTTTGGTTCCTACCTTTTTATGTGCAACATTTAGAGGCGGAACTAATCTGCTGTGTTTTGTGTTACACCTGTTTAATCGACGCACTGGATAGTTGCAAAGGCAGAGCAACGCAAGACGTTAAAGGAAAACTACGGAAACCAAAGGAAAAATGCATATAAAGTTATCAGCCCCTCTAGGTGACTAGCAGCCTACGAGGTACGTTTCGTGCTGGTTTTGTGTAATTGTGTGCGTTTGAGCTGCAGGTTTGTGTGTGTATGTATGTATGCTATGCGCTAGCTTGTGCTACATGCTATTGTTAGCTTGTGCTACTTACTGTGTGTGATATGTGCGCCGTTTATTGTTTAATTGGCGGCATTAACAGTGATGACATATGCATATATTACATATTTATTTGTTGTTTACCTTTTATATTTTTCTGTCTTATAACCCAGTTCTCACGGGTTGGAATAGGTCCCACAGGAATAAACCCCATATTTAATCAAGACCTCAGCCTCGTGTCATTTACTGGAGGGAGCTACAATATCTATCCGTCTTCTTACATACGTTTTTGGTGACGTTTGTTGGGCCTATCAGTTTGCAGTTTACAGGTGTAATTTTTTAATAGATCCTCATCTGACACTTCTTTGAAAACTAGGGATGCTATCTTTATCCCGTAGGCATTTGTTTCACTGGAAAATAAATGGAAAGTACAGGTGTTAGCCATGATTGGTGTGTGTCAATATATGGCAATGGAATGTATAACATTTGAACTTGCCGGTATATTTACTTTGTGTAATTGTAGAAAACGGGAAAGCTGCTGTTAGTTTCCACAAATGAATCATTGCTAAATCAGAACACCTCATCAAAGCCCGAATACATGAGAGCTTTACAATTAATCACCTTTGGAGAGCCTAGAAAAAAAACAGAGTTTACACAGTTCCATAATTTGTTCATTTAGTAAGAGGGTAAATGTGTGCGTTCATCCATGTGTGTGTGTGTGTTTGTGTGTGTATCCACGCTTCAAGATTTATGCTCACCCAAATTTACATGAATTACACCACTTTGTGGTGATATGATCACTGGATTCTTTTTAGGTTTTTATGAAGAAAGGGTGGAAACATTTTACATATTTTTTCTTCAAAATACAAAAGTAAACATATGGTGTGTAGGTGTTTTTCTTACCCTTTGGTTGGCTATCAAGCACCACTGTAAAGGTCATGTTATATACAGTATTTGTCCATAATACAGGTAAGATCTGGTACAGGTGTAGACACCATGGTCCTTCTCTTCAACACTTAAGAAGTAATCGGCTTTTGGCGTTGACTCGCCTTCCTACAAGAACATTTGACTTGTCATTTTAAGCATACAATGAATATAAACAGCCTTAAATATAAAAAAAAGCACATTCAAATTCTACTTGAGCCACATAACCGCCACAAGGGTGTAAGCCTTCGCCAACTATTCAAGTTAATTTGGATTTTACATTCACGTCCGTCCAAAATGTTATCACTTCCTTATTTTATTGTTTCATTCCAAAATTAGCTTAGAACACCCAGCTAGTAACCTAGCAACCAAGCTTCAGCTAGCGGCAGTCAGAAACTCATGTCTCTTCGAATCTACTTACAAATAAATATGGGGAAGTTCAACCGTATTTGGTTGGAAAACATTGAATTTAGTGCTTGGTTGAAACCAGTGGAGGGGAACGTGTTTGAAGCCCGCTGCACCTTTTGCAAAATAAATTAGCGCTTGTTTTGCTAATGTAGCGTTAGCTAGTGCAGCGTTAGCTAGTGCAGCAGCTCCCCCAACAACGCCGGGGGACCTCCGGGCGACGTTTGGGTCTACGACGTCAACCCTAAAAGCGGAGGTGCTGTAGACGCTAAATACCGTAGTTAAACACCAAACATACAACAGCAACGATGAAAGGTTGTAGCCAAGGCAGCAGAGTTCTGAATATAGCTCTTGTTACCCTCTCTCTCTCTCTCTCTCTCTCTCTCTCTCTCTCTCTCTCTCTCTCTCTCTCTCTCTCTCTCACACACACACACACTAGGGCTGCTCGATTATGGCAAAAATCATAATCACGATTATTTTGGTCAATAATTGATATCACGATTATTAAATACGATTATTCATTGACTTTGAAAACATCAATTTATTGAACTTTAAAACAAATAATAATTTGAACTGTATCTTTTTAACTGTTGATTACCCTGAACGTATAATTCAACTGAAAAACCAATACAAAAATAAATTAAATAAATGATATATTTAAATAAATAATATCAAAATAATAAATAGCTTACCAATAAACAAGATCAACAAATATTTTGGAGCGCACTTCCACAAGCTACTAAACATATATAAAGAAAAATAAATTAGACAAAAATTAATTAGATCAAATATGTTGTAGTGCACTGTCACAACCTAGCAATTCAAACCAGATTTTTTTTGATTATGTTGTTTTTGTAATTGTGGCAGGCCAAAATCGTAATTGCGATTAAAATACGATTAATTGCACAGCCCTAACACACACACAAGCACACAAAGACACACACACATACACACTTTTTGGCTAACACAGTTCTGTACTGTTATGCTGTTATGTTCAGTCATTGTTCTTATGTTGAACATGAATACATTTGCTTTGTAGGTAATTATGGGACGTATTTCTTCTTTCATAGCAATTTTCCTTCATACTTTCTTGTCGTGAAATAGGTCTTAAATTCTATTCAAAGTGGTCTTAGAAAGGTCTTAAAAAGTCTTAAATTTGAGTTGGCGAAACCTGCAGGAACCCTGTTTTAGCTAACAAGATCGGGTTACAAAAAAAACACGTAGGCCTAAATATCTAAATTTTGACTTTTTATATATTACATTTTAATATTTAATTAAATAATCTAAACAGTGTTTTTGGCATTGTGGTAAGCATAATCTAGATTGCATCATGAAATGTACTACAATGACACTGATTATTTTCCAGAGAAATGTTCTCAAATACCTGCTGTATACCATTTGATACTGTAGAGCCTTCAGAATGGATTTCCATCCATCCATCTTCTCCCGCTTATAACGGGTCCGGGTTGCAACACACACTGTATGACACAGTGAATTATGTCCCGTAACTGTCACCACACAAGCCCCCCCAGAATTCACTCATACACAAAGTCTGTGCGGTGGGGAGGAACGACAAGCCGACCACCCCGACTCCGAAGAACGGGAGCCGGGGAGGCGACCTCTGAAGGGGCGGCCACTGGAAGAGTTGGGACCGGAACCGTAGGCCCCAATACCGTGACAGGGGTCGAGGCCGGGGGGGCGGCCCCGTCACGGAGGTCGGGCCAGCACCACCGGCTGGTCCAAGTCCAGGTGAGCAGCCTTCACCCGGTCCACCGAGACGTGCTCGGTTCTGCCACCCAGGTCGACCACCAAGTGCTTGTCCCCGTGTTCCAGAACCCGGAAAGGCGAACTTCGGCCACTAAGGCTTAACGCCGGGGTGTGACAGGCCGTGCACTGCTTCGAACACAGAGCGCCTCCAGCTGGCGGGAACGACTGGCCGTGACAGGCCCGTGGAGACGTCACACACAGGAGGCTAACGCCAGCGTCGCCGAACACCACGTCCTCCAAGCGCAGCCCCACGCCTTCCACCTTCAGAGCCTGGATGCCGGGGTCTGTGACCTGGTCTGCCGCCATGCGAGTATAGTCCAGGCCCAACTGGACGGCTCCGATGACGGCTCTGGAGAGGCAATCTGCGACCAGGTTCGACTTGCCAGCCACGTGCTTAATGTCTGCGGTGAACTCCGAGATGTAGGAAAGCTGCCGCTGCTGACGTGCCGACCAAGGCTCCGCCACTTTAGACATGGCGAACGTGAGCGGCTTGTGGTCGACAAACGCCGTAAATTCACGGCCTTCTAGTAAAAAGCGGAAGTGCCACACAGCCAAATAAAGTCCAAGGAGCTCTCGGTCAAAAGCGCTGTACCTGCGTTCACCGGGCATCAGCTGGCGGCTTAAAAAGGCGAGTGGTTGCCAAGCGCCCTCCACCCACTGCTCGTGCACCGCACCAACAGCGTAGTCCGATGCGTCTGTGGTAATGGAGATGGGAGTCGTGGATGATGGGTGTGCCAACAGGGCCGCCTGAGCCAACGCGGTCTTGACCGCCGTCCAGTCGATCGCCTGGATGGGGGTTGTTCCTTTCAAAGCCTCATACAGCGGCCGCATAATGTGAGCGGCCCGGGCGATGAAACGGTGGTAGAAAGTCACCATCCCCAGAAACTCACGGAGCGACCGGGCTGTGAGTGGGCGAGGAAATGCCGCAACAGCCTCCACCTTCGCCAGCAGGGGTGCTGCACCGCCTTTGGTGACGCGGTGTCCGAGGAAGTCAATGTCAAACACCCCGAACTGGCACTTTGCAGGATTGATGATCAACCCATGTTGTCTGAGCCTCACGAAAAGGGCTCGGAGGTGTGACAGGTGCTTTTCCACCGAAGCGCTGGCGACGAGTACGTCATCCAGGTAGACGAACACGAACGGCAGCTCCCGCCGCACCGAATTCCATCAGGCGCTGGAACGTTTGGGCGGCGTTCTTGAGCCCAAAAGGCAACCTATCCCCTAGGCCTTGAATTTCAAGAATCTGGCGGGCCCTCTCCTTAGCAGATAAGCTAAATGTCTTAAGGAGAAGGGCTTTTATCGCCTCATATTTGCCATGGTGTGGGGGGTCAGCAATAAATCCCACCAACCTGGATGACGTGGAGCTTCCCAGCGCTGCTACTACATGGTAGTATTTCAAATCCCCATCACAGACTTGTCGCGGTCGAAGTGCGCCTCCACGTGTGTGAACCACGCCGCAGTGGCATGCTCCCAAAACTCCTGCAGCTTTACTAAAACATCGCGATCAGCCATGTTCATTGAGTCTTCGGAAACTTTCACGAAAACGTCGGGGTCACCAGTGTAGAGCCGATGAACGGAAGTCATAGGAGGTGCATTCAGAATGGATTTCCACACTTTATTATTATTAATCCAGACAACGTGAGTACATGAGCTGCTCTGTGTAACCAGCTAGCATGAATGAACTCTCACCCTGTTACCCTCACTAACGGGTCCGGGATGCAACACACACTGTATGACAGTGAATTATGTCCAGTAACTGTCACCACAATACATACATTTTCAACACGATTTTTCTATGAAATAAGCTACAAAATATAAACTGATTATAAGTTGCTTCAATACAGTAAATATTCATAGTGAAATATCAGTAACAATATAAAAGTAATTTGCACCGTAATGTATTCAATATTGGCAAAGATGTCGCTTCCAAAAGCGTCTGAACCGTTACATGACTGTAGCCATTTTGGATTTGGTCATTAAAAGCGCTCTACAGCCTGCAGTGCCCGGATAATCCACCAGAGGGCAGAATACATGTATCACATTGCATACAAGTTCTTCTAGGAACGTAGGCTACTAGTCATTTGGATGACGTAGAGGTCTCAGAAACTCATGTATCAAATATGATACACTTGGCGTTATAGGGTGAAATTCAACATGAAAATAAAATGTATTTTGATTTTGATGCAACTGAGAAAACAAAAGGGTGGTTTTTGTTGTGAAGAAGTCACAGGAAATGCAATGTGGCCTGCACATTTGTTAGCTCAAAATAGGTAATTTGAAAGTCATCCACTAGGTGGCATTAGACAAAAGGTTTTCATTCACCTGAAATATACTTATTGTGCTTCAGCAGTTCACAGAGCATGGGCAACTCATACAAAAAGAAAAGACAACGATAAGGCACTGAATTTGATGCTCTTATAATATTTTCCATCTTTCCTGTATTACCCACATCTTACAGGCTTTTTCCACACAACACGGATATTTTACAGAAGGAAATACACATGAATAAATACTATAATTATTGATGAATGAAATGGTTAAGATCACTAACACATTTCGATTTATCACAATATGACATGACTGCTGTGAAAAAGTCTGTTCCCCATGTGTTCAAACAAACAGGGGCCCATCACGTCACGTCTGGGTAGTTGGGAGAGACGATAAATGGGGCAGACACCACTTCATTAAAGTCACTACATTTTACACAGGATTATAGGAAAATAAGTGATGGTGAAGAGCGGGTGGAGAAAATCACGAGTGGGTAACATTAGTTAAAGTGATTAAGCAAAATTTACTTTTACACTTAAAAGCTAACTGTTAATTGTGAATCCTCAAACATTTTAAAGTATTAAAACAATTCAGGTTAAATATTAATGATCTGATAAATATAGTTCTCAAGCTTACTTGCAGTATGACTTGACTTATATGTCACATAGCATAGGCCTACTTTTAGCAATATGAATCGATATATTCATTTTGACTAAATACATTAAGGGTATGTGTGTAAGACATGGACAGAATTGTTGTTTAAAACATTAGAACAGATATTTACATTATCAACAGAATGTGAAGATGTTAAAGTGATTAGTTATGTTAAAGATTGAATGTATTTAATTGCTAGATAATGAAATTAGCATGCTAAACAACAACTGTAGCAGGGGTCTGACGCTGGGTAACTAACTTTTTTAGATATACAACTGACTGTATATCTAGATTGCATGGACCCACTAGTAGAGGTGAAATGCTGTAGTGGCAATTTCTTATGTTACCTTATATGGTAAAACCAAATGCTTCTGAAAGCATTGTCTAACACTACTGTACCATTTCTTCATATTTGCTGTTTCATCTGTTGTCTCTAATGAGGATTATTATTCTCAAGCGCTTCAAGGCCACAGAGCTGATTTGGCAGACTATGTTGAAACTACTCCTCTTCACACAAAGTTTGAACTTCCATATTCTGATAACCATTATACTTTCTACAGCTCAAGGACACAGGTGTCTAATAACAATATGAGACATCCGTGTGAAAGCAGATTTCTGAGGCGTTCCGCCTAGCTACACAAAAACTCTGTCTGCCCGCCCTATCTTGTATATAAGCTTTGCTATTCTGTGACTATTGCGCACACTCCTGCAGACTACCCTGTACTCTGTGAGACTTGTGCCTTCGAGGCACCTCGAATAAAGATCCAGAAAGACAACTCTGTTTGTTTCACCAGTTTATTGAATGATCATTCTAATTGTATATCTCCACAGTATTGACTAGTTCTAAGATTTCCATAACAATGCTTCCCCCCATTTCTTTATAAAAGATGGATAGGCAAAAACAATTGACTCGATAGCATGTCTGTATGTAAGGGAGGAAACTTATACAAAATGTACACCACCCCAAATTGATCATGTTGTTGATAGTGCTACAGGTGCGCTGCGAATACAATTAGACTCTGTTGCTCCTTTGAAAAAGAAGAAAATAAAACAACATAGATTAGCTCCATGGCATAATGCCGAAACCCGAAAATAAAGTAAAAGTCGAGACAACTTGAAAGGATATGGCGTACCACTAAACTTGAAGAATCTCGTTTAACTTGGCATATTACTCTCAATGAATATAAGAAAGCACTGCGTAAAGCAAGAGCAGCTTACTACTCTTCATTAATAGACGAGAGTAAGAATAATGCAAGATTTCTTTTCAGCACTGTAGCCAGGCTGACAGAGATCCACAGCTCGGTTGAGCCTTCTATTCCCATAGCACTCAGTAGCAATGATTTTATGTGTTTTTTTAATGATAAAATTGTTACTCTTAGATCAAAATTAATGACCTCTTGCCTTTGACCAGTATAGTGTTATCAACAGCTCCCGGAAACGTAAGTTCTAATATTACACTAGATAGTAAATTAGAATGCTTTTCAGCCATAAACCTTGAACAATTGAATTAAATGATTCTTTCTTCCAAACCATCAATGTGTACAGACAGGACACTAAACACAGAGGCAACACTAAAATACAACATTGTAAACAAAGTAGCAATTGAAATCCATATACAGTAGTCAGATATAGCAGGTGCAAACACCCACAGATGATTTCTCCAGTTTTTTTAAAATGAGTTTAAAATCTGTGATGGGTATCAAACTGGTCAGCTTAAGTTCCTGCTGAAGTGTGTTCCAGGTCGAGGGGGCAGAGTATGATATGGCTTTTTTCCCAAGCACCGTTAGTACTGAGGGGACGGACGGACTGATGTCATTTTGAGATCGTAGTTACATCACTATATATATATAAAAATAAACATTGATTGATTGAATTGCACTTTTAATATGTCCTATAGTCTGAGCTAAAAGCCTGATTTTTACGCATTCTGATCATTTTGAACCTCACATAGACAACTACTGCCAAAATCATCACCCCAAAGCCGACAAAGCCAAGAGCCAGGGGAACATGAGAACGGGAATCTGTGGGGAGATAACAGTGGAAACATATTTTTGTTAAACAGTCATTTAAAATGATTATAATGGTCGTAGACAGTCACTAGAACGAAAGCTAATTCTAACATTTCTGATTTTATATTTTGACTCAGCCCACTCAAAAAATTGAAGAGGTCAGAAAAACATTTCAGTGCACCAACACCAAGAAAGCGGCTGGGCCAGATGGGTGCAGCGGTTTTCTGCTGAAAAACTTTGCTACTGAGCTGGCTCCAGTGTGGCAACCCATCTTTCAGGCTTCTATTGACATGCACACCATCCCTCTGTCATGGAAAACTTCATACATCAAACCGCTGCCCAAAATTCCATGCCCAAAAGAACATAAGGACTACAGACCAATAGCCCTCACCTCAGTGATTATGAAATCACTAGAAAGAATTCTGCTCCGATTTCTTATCAGTACAACACAAGACAAACTGGATCCATACCAATTTGCCTATAAACAAGGGTGCGGCACGGAAGATGCTGTGGCCACTCTGGTTCACATCATCACTAAACATTTAGATAAACGCAACACCTATGCGAGAGCCCTCTTCCTAGACTTCTCATCAGCATTCAACACAATACAAGCAAACATCTTGTTGTCAAAAATGGCCAAAATGGAAGTAAATCCATACCTGATTTACTGGTATGCTGCTTTCCTCACCAGTAGAGAGCAACTTGTGAAGGTTAACAAAACCCTATCATCTGCCATCACAACCAATGTAGGGGCCCCCCAGGGCTGTGTGAGTTCAGCTGTGCTCTTTACTCTATACACTGATGATTGTCGTACCAACACACCAAATCAAGTCATCATTAAGTACTCTGATGACACTGCAATAATATCTCTGCTCAGTAACACAGACGACCCTGAGCTGCACCAACAGGCTGTAAATCAGGTGGTGGAGTGGACTGATAACAATGCTCTTGAGATCAACACCAAGAAAACTGAGGAAATCATTTTTGGCTCACCGTCTGACTCCCATAAAGTCCCCATTGTCATCCATACAGATGAAATCAAGCAGGGAGTTTCATATAAATACTTGGGTGTAATGATTGACCATCTGCTGTCATGGAAGGTTCACATTGAATATCTGTGCAAAAGGACAAAACAAAGAATTTATTTTCTCTGCCGTCTTAGGTCTTTTGGGGCGAGCAGAGAAATTCTTCTGTTGTTCTTTACATCTGTGATCATGTCTATTCTGCAGTACTGCAATACTACCTGGTACAAATGTTTGTCAGCAGCTTTAAAATCAAAACTGCTCCACCTGTTAAAAATCTGCTCAAAGATTGTTGGTCAACCTTGTCAGAGACTCTATGACTCAGCCTATCATAACAACCTAGTGAGGCTGTCCAACAACATCCTCTCTGACCCAAACCATGTTCTGAACACTGAATATGAACTGCTACCATCTAATCGGAGATACAGGTTCCCATGATTCAATAAAGTCAGACTGAAGCACTCCTTTGTGCATCAGTCAATCCTCACAGTAAACACAGAGCTAAATCCCAGATCAAATGCACGCTGAAGGCTCTTGAGCATGTTTTCTCTCACTGATTGTGCTGTTACGTTAAATGTTTGTTGTTTGTGTTTCATGTATTGTGTCTGGATACTTGTCTGTTGATGTTGAACATGGAGCTGCTGTGACGCAAGTCAAATTTCAGACTTGATCTGACAAATAAAGTAATATCGTATCGTATCGTATCGTAAAAAGTACAACTATGAGTTTATGTAAAATTTGAGTGAAGGATATGAACATTAATTATATCTATCCGTCCTTTTTACACACGTTTTTGGGACAAGCTGATGGTGACGAATGTTGAGCGTCCAGTAACAGTTTGCAGTTTACAGGTGTAATCTTTTAATAGATCCTCATCTGACACCTTTTTGAAAACTAGAGATGCCGTCATCTTTATCTCGTCAGCATTTATTTCTCTGGAAAAGAAAGGTAAAGTACAGGTGTTAGTTGTGATACATGTGTGTGAATATCTGGCTACGTACTGTAAAACATTTGAACTTGCCGGTGTATTTGTGTGAAACATTTACTTTGTGTAATTGTAGAAAACGGGAAAGCTGCTGTTAGTTTCCACAAATGAATCAGTGCTAAACCAGAACACCTCATCAAAGTCCGAATACATGAGAGCTTTACAATTAATCACCTTTGGAGACCCTAGAAAAAAACAGAGTTTACACAGTTCCAAAATGTGTTCATTTAGTAAGAGTGTGAATGTGTGCGTTCATCCATGTGTGTGTATCCACGCTTCAAGATTTATGCTCACCCAAATGTACATGAATTACACCACTTTGTGGTGATATGATCACTGGATTCTTTTTAGGTTTTTCTGTGTGAAGAAAGGGTGGAAACATTTTACATCTGTTTTCTTCAAAATACAAAAGTAAACATATGGTGTGTAGGTGTTTTTCTTACCCTTTGGTTGGATATCAAGCACCACTGTAAAGGTCATGTTATATATTTGTCCATAATACAGGTAAGATCTGGTACAGGTGTAGACACCATGGTCCTTCTCTTCAACACTTAAGAAGTAATTGGCTTTTGGCGTTGGCTCGCCTTCCTACAAGAACAATGTCATTTTAAGCATACAATGAATATAAACAGCCTTAAATATAAAAAAATGACATTCAAATTCTACTTGAGTCACATAACCGCAAAATAGATGTAAGCCTTCACCAACTATTCAAGTTAATTTGGATTTTACATTCACGTCCATCCAAAATGTTATCACTTCATTATTTTATTGTTTAATTCCAAAATTAGCTCTTGGAATATGGCAAGTGTTTTGTGACATCAGATAACTTGAGGATGAACCACCAAAATCGTATCAGTTCATCGTTGAGTCAATATATCCAATGCCTTCCTGAGATATGGCGTGATAATGTAAAAACAAATAATGTATAATGCAAAATACAGCTTGTAATTTCCCAATAAAATCAAGAATATCTTGAGTCGACTTACCTTGTACCATACAACGCCATTGCTGGTAATGTTGGGGGTGGTTGCAGCGGGTGTGTTCACATCAGGACAATACAATGTGCAGGCCTCTTGTGAGTGACATACCATAGGGTAATGGCTCCTCTGCTCGCACCCTTTGGACTGTTTTGTACATACTCTCAGTCTGAAACCAAGGTGGGTGCTGGTATTGCTGTCATGTAAAAAAGATTAATGAAAATATTTCACATTTAGGTTTTAAACACCTTGCACAGGTTCTTAAAATAAGATAGAGATGGCTTCAAGGAACAGATTCTTAGACAGACATTCATGGTCCCCATGAAGTCTGGACTGGTCCATGACTTGGATTGATTTGAGTGAAAAGACTTGTCCGCCAAGGAGGTGATAAAAATCTGTTTACATGTCCGAACTATTTATGCCAACTTCAAATCCTTGCTTAATGTCAGATTCTGATCCAAAACACATTAACGGTGGTAAATGGGGGAATAGGATTGATTGTAAAAAAGGAATACTCTTTATTATTTGGTTTTGACTTTACCCCAGAGAGCATGAGTAATTCCCCTGATGGTTTGCAGTGGCGTTGAGAATCACCAGGCTCCTCCCATGAACCAGCAGGTCCCTGTGCCTCTGCTCAACTGACGATATGTTGGGGGTCTGATCCATTTCCTGGCTGGGGGGACTGGTCCAGATCAGCTCATCATCACAGTGATTATCCTCTCCATTCAGGGGGCAGTACAGCGCCACCATCTCACCAGCCTTCACATAAATCACTCTGGGGCTCCGGGGACACACACCTGCAAATGAGTGTCACACATTTGTTGTTAATTGTACTTCCATTACCTATATACATGTATATGAATGTGTTTATGGGCCTTCAAAATCAACTAACAGATTGAAAAGTAATATTTTATGCTCAAAGGGTATGGGAAATTAGTTTTCTAATTAAAAAATCAGTAAATGGACTGCTGTCAACCAATCAAAGCATAGCTTCAACTCTGAATTAAAAGGATGTTATTAAAGGAATAGTTATACATTTGCAAAGTATGTTATTATCTGCCATGATTAAGACGATAGACACCACTCTTATGTCTAAAGAATATGAAGCTACAGCCAAATTCTTCTTATATTAATGCAAAGTGAAAATAATAATAACCAACCCTGGAATCTTGTTCTCACCCAAAAGTAACCAAACCCAGGAAAGAAATAGTCTTGCACATGACTTCTTGTAAAACAAGAAATTATATGTATCTTTACACCTTGGTTTTTGCGCAGATTTAAAAATGTGATTTTTAAATTAAAAAAGGTTCATATTTATCGTAAAGACATGAAACTGATGTGGACCTCATCTAACCCTTGGCAACAAAGAGAACAAGAGCACTTCCCAAAGTATTTTAAATTTAGTTTTGATAACATCTAGATTATTTGAAAAACCATATACGAAATGTCAGCGACACTCACATTAATAATAGTGTGTCTAATTGTCTGATTGTGTTCACCTGTTGCCCTTGTGTTTCTCCTCCCCTGCCAAGCTGTTTCTCGTCTCGTGATTACCCCTCCCTGTATTTAGTCTTGTCTCTTCCTGTGTTCAGTGTTGGTTCGTCTTTTGTTGGTGACTGAGTTCACCGGGGAGTGTTCTGTTTGTCCAAGTTTGTTTCTCATCCTTGAAATAAAGGTATTATCAGTATTATCTGCATTTGGGTCCTGCTTGCTTCGCTCACTCGTAACAGAACAAACTAACCAAGGATGGGCCCAGCAGATCCATTTGAACAGGAATTATTGGATTTTTCCTTTTCTTTGGCTTACTGCTCCGATGGAGGGGAGCGTCCGGTGTTCAGCAGTGAGAGGCTGCTCTGGCAAAGGCGCACCAGATGGCTGCGGAGAAACCAGGCTTGGTGAAATTCTTACCTGGCTGGATTTTGAATTTCCTCTCGGTGTGTGATTCCCGGCATGTTAGCTCCCTGCCTCCCAATTCCCAACCTGACACCATACGCCTCGGTGTGTTCCGTCTGGAGTCAACCCTTGCTTCTGCTCCAGTTCCTGCTCCTGTCCAGGAGCCGTTCTCGGGAACTCGTCTGGCTTTCGGAGGTCCACGGAGCCTCCAAAAGGCTCCTAAGAGAAGGAATCGCAAGTCCAGGCTAGCAGCCCGAGCCCCAAGAGCCATGGTTCCGGCCCCAGTTCTGGCCCCAGCAGCCATGGTTCCAGCCCCAGTTCTGGTTCCAGCAGCCATGGTTCCGGCCCCAGTTCTGGCCCCAGCAGCCATGATTCCGGCCCCAGTTCTGGCCCCAGCAGCCATGGTTCCATCACCGGTTCTGGCCCCAGCAGCCATGGTTCCGGCCCCAGCAGCCATGGTTCCATCCCCGGTTCTGGTGCCAGCAGCCATGGTTCCAGACCCAGTTCTCGCCTCAGCAGCCATGGTTCCGGCCCCAGTTCTGGCCCCAGCGGCCATGCTTCTGGCCCTGGTTCCGGCCCCAGCAGCCATGGTCCCTTCTCTAGTCCCTTCTCTTGTCCCTACTAATTTCCCTTCTTAAGTCCCTTCTCAAGTCCCTTCTTAAGTCCCTTCTCAAGTCCCTCCTCTAGTCCCTTCTCTAGTCCCTTCTCAATTCCCTTCTCCAGTCCCTCCCCTAGTCACTTCCCTAGTCCCTTCTCAAGTCCCCTCTCTAGTCCCTACTCTAGTCCCCTCTCCAGTTTCCTCTCAAGTTCCCTCTCGAGTCCCCTCTCGAGTCCCCTCTCGAGTCCCCGCTCAAGTTCCCTCTCGAACCCCCTCTCCAGTCCCCTCTCGAGTCCTCTCTCGAGTCCCCTCTCGAGTCCCCTCTCGAGTCCCTACTCAAGTCCCTACTGAAGTGCCGTTGGAGGTTCCGCTGGGGGTCCTGCCAACTCCATGTCCTGTCCCGTTTGGGGTTCCACCGACTATTCTTCTGCCGGGGGTCCTGCCAACCCTGTGTCCTGTGCCGTTGGAAGCCCCGCCGACTACTCTTCTGCCGGGGGTCCTGCCAACCCTATGTCCTGTCCCGTTGGGGGTCCCACCGACTGCTCTTCTGCCGGGGGTCCTGCCAACCCTGTTTCCTATGCCGTTGGAAGCCCAGCCGACTACTCTTCTGCCGGGGGTCCTGCCAACCCTAGGTCCCGTGCCGTTGGAGGTTCCGCTGGAGGTCCTGCCAACTCTATGTCCTTTCCCGTTGGGGGTCCCGCCGACAACTCTTCCGCTGGGGGTCCTGCTAACTCCATGTCCTTTCCCGTTGGGGGTCCCGCCGACTACTCTACTGCCGGGGGTCCTGCCAACCCTATGTCTTTTTCCGTTGGAGGTCCCACCGCCACCTGTCTCGCCGGGGTCCAGCCAACTCCTGGTCCTCTTCCGTGGGGGATCCTGCCGAAGCCTGTCCCACCGGCTCCGGTTCCTGCCCGGCTTCCGGAGCTGTCCCATCAGCGCCTTCCTGCCTGTCCTCCGGAGTTGTTCCGTCGCCGCCTGCTTCGCCTTCGAGCCCGGCCCCCTGAGAGCCGTGGTCTTCGCCTTCAAGCCCGGCCCCCTGAGTGCCGCGGTCTTCGCCCTCGAGCCCGGCCCCCTGAGAGCCGCGGTCTTCGCCCTCGAGCCCGGCTCCCTGAGAGCCGCGGTCTTCGCCCTCGAGCCCGGTCCCCTGAGTGCCCGGTCTTTGCCCTCATGCTCGGCCCCCTGAGAGCCGCGGTCTTCGCCCTCGAGCCCGGCCCCCTGACTGTCCCGGCCGCGGCCCTCAGCCTCGGCCCCGGCCCCCTGACTCTTCCTGCCGCTGCCTTCGCCCTCATGCTCGACCCCCTGAGTTCGCCTGCTGTGGTCTTCGCCCCTCCATGAGGTTTTGGACTTTTGTGGGTTTTTTTTAGGGACGTCTGGAATCCGTCCCTTGAGGGGGGGTTCTGTCACGCTTCTCATGTTATGTCACGTTTTTAGTTTTGTATGTCTAGGTTTGGGTTTATTTTGCTGTTCGGTTCTTCCTGTCTTCCTTGTGTATTGTCTGGTCCCTCTCCCTGTGTTTTTCCTCCCTGTCGTTAGTTTCCCTGGTGTGTCTAATTGTGTTCCCCGTTTGCCCTTGTGTTTCTCCTCCCCTGCCCGGCTGTTTCTCGTCTCGTGATTACCCCTCCCTGTATTTAGTCTTGTCTCTTCCTGTGTTCAGTGTTGGTTCTTCTTTTGTTGGTGACTGAGTTCACCGGGGAGTGTTCTGTTTGTCCAAGTTTGTTTCTCAATAAAGGTATTATCTGCATTTGGGTCCTGCTTGCTTCGCTCACCCGTAACAGTATGTTCCACTTTGTGAAACAAAACCGTGTCCCTCCCTTGAGTCATTTATTTTATAGAGGCCTGATGAAAGTATATTGAAAAGCCAAGAGATTAAGGATTACTGAGTAGCAAACATATGTCAAGCCACGTTCATTGAATAGTCTGGATATGGTACTTATGGGTGTTTTTTTAACATGACCTATTACCACATAGTAGTTTGACAGTCAGTTGATCACAGAGGCGCGGGAAGGTATTTTGAGTGGGGGTGCTGAGGTGCTGGACTCCAGTGAACACTATTACGGGCACTATAGAGCATGCACAAAAAAACTCCCCACACGCAAACACACAGTAAACCCGCGACTGTTACAATGAAGGCTCGATAATCAGCTCACGGCATATAGGCAGGGTAAAGTGTTATTTTTTACGAGTGGGGAGCGGACCTCACCTCCTCTAGGGGGGTCCGGGGGGATGCTCCCCCGGGAAGATTTTTTTAAAATATTGAAGTTAAAAGCATCAATCTGGTGCACTTTGAGAGCAACATTAAGAGATCTATGGATACATCTCTCAACACCCAGATGAAACACAACTGTAAGCAGATGTTCTTTTTCTTTATGGATATTTTACAAATCACTCCCCTTTCAAACTCTATTCTTGTTTTACTGCCATATAGTATTTCATAACTGTTTTTCCTTTATTCTCTTATTTTTTTTATAACTATAATGTTCATATGAAGGTGTGCCGCGGAAATAATCTTTTGAATAATTTTTGACCAAACCGTTTGAGACCCACTGAGATAACTTAGACTAAAGTTAACTATCTAAACACTCAGAGAGTCCTTTAGCTCACCTGAGCCTCTCAGTCTGAGAGGAGAGCTCTCCTCCAGCTTGTTGTGGAACAAACAGCTCCGTATGTCCATTAGTGCAGCTAGCTAACCAGATGCTAACAACACGGTCCCTGCTGCTGGCACCGGTCCCTCTCTCTCTCCCCCTCTCTCACACACACTAAATGCGCTATTTCCGCACACACACAGAGCCGCGAGCTTGAATGACACAAGCACACTTTTATTTCCATGCAACTCTCTGATTGGTCTGGTGTCTTGCCTCTGTTGCATTCACTGAATACGGGAAATTACAGTCCTGCCGTCCTTTCTAGTGTCTTGATGAGGTTCACGTAAAGCACGGTTAATGTATTATATTATTGATGTAGAATTGTCCGGGGCTATAGAAAAAACATTCGGGGCAGGCCAAAATATTATTTTACCAACAATGTGGAATTTATTGGCGACATATTACACAGATTATGCACAGCGGGAGCAGCAATAACCGTCAAATAATAATTCAGACAGGGGAGCTCCACACCCCCTGCCTGCCGCTAGGGGGTGCTGCAGCGCCCTCAGCACCCCCCTTCCCGCGCCCATCATCACATTTTCTATGTCACACATGTCCTATGACTATGATGATGACCTTGGATAATATTTGGAAATTCTAAATCAGTTCCTTAAATAGTTTTAATGTGGGTTATTTACAGCCTTGTTTCCATCACGTTTCCATGGCACAGGTCATCTTATTATAATGACCCCTTACAGAGAGAGGCTACTCATACCATTTAAAACAGAGTGCCTAAATTAAATATTTTGATTAGATTAAATCAACTTTTTAAGAACTTTTGAATAGCAAATAGAATGAAATTAAGTAATTGTGTTGACTACAGCAAGAAATTAATAATTGTCAACCTGTGTAAATGAAATTAACGACTTTCTAGATTATGGATTGAAGACCCTGGTGAAAACAACATTGTAAAAATCTTTATTTTCAGTACAAACTTGAAGAGATAATAGCAGCAACTTTTAGTCAAGATAACGTACTCATTACAAATTGTTGTCAGTGATACTGATGCAACAATGTGTAAGTACAGGGGCGGTTCTAGGGGGGGTTAACAGGGGCCAGTGCCCTGTAACACTGAACAGGGACCCCCCCTGTGGCCCCCCTCCAACAAAAAAAAGAGTTACAATATTATACTGTTTATGTTTTTTTAATTAAATTGTCACTTAAAGTTACTAAAACAAATACTCTAAATGAAAAAAACGAATGAAATAAAGGACTGTTACTTAAATGTATACTGAAACAAATACCTTTACAAAAACAAATAACAATTACTGTATTTTATGTTTATTTTACCCAATTACTTTACTGCATACTGTCTGTCTTTTTTACCCGCTTTTATTGAGCCCCTCTCATGAATCAACTGGCCCCAGCCTGGCCCCCCCAGTAAAATTGGTCTAGAACCGCCACTGTGTGAGTACCATTGTAAAGTCGACGTTTGTAAAGGTGGTGCTATAATTTAGAATACTTCATATTAGTTTAGTTTAGCACTTGATGATCATGAAAAGAAAAAACTAATTATTGCTAATAATAAATCTAATATGTTTTGGGTGACATTTTGGATAATTTGGTTTTATTTATTATAAGGGTTTTTATGTACAATCTTGATCTAAAAAAGTAACCTGTCACTATTATGTCAATTAAATTAAATGAATGAAACAGTACATTACCTGAAATGCTATAGATTGCACTTTAAGGTAAAGTACAATACAATATAAATGGGGATTAGGTTTATCACACGTTCATTACTGGAGTTAATATTTATATCATTGCTTGTCATGGCCCATTCTTGTGGGATATCTAAAACTGTGCCACGTCAACAGGGATCCGCTTCTTGACTCACACGTTAAAAACCATCCAAATAAAAATCTGTAGGCGCTGATTTCTTTGCCTTCCTTGGCCGATTTATTTGCTTCCATATATTTAAACAAACAAAATAGACAAAATGATCAGTGTAACGTGAGGTCAAAGACTGTTCCGATTCCCCGTTCATTGCTGGAGAAAATTTCATCCTCACGCTCAGTCCCACCCCTTCCTTATATCACAGGTGTGGCTCGCAGTAAATCAAGGTTTTTCTCCGAATATTTAATTCGCTACTCTCATACATAAATGGAAAGAATATATTAAGATCTAAATGAATAAGAAAATAATGCAGTCATTGTCAACACAGAAAATGGCTCTAACACTGCTCATTTAACACGAAATGAAAATCAGATGATGGATCTCCATCTTTGAAAGTTAAATATTTAAAACCATATGGATTTGACTAATATGTTTACACTTTATTCAACAACCTGCCTAAAATGACATCTATAGCTTTGATTTTCATACCTGTCAAAGACGAAAGGAGGAGAGTCAGAAGTAATTTCGCAGTCATGATGGTAAAGCCACACATCAAGGATCAGGAGAATCTATGTTTGCTTCAAAGAAACTCGTTGACGACTGAAAACTGAAACAGAAAGCAGGTTAACGAACCCTTCGTTCAGCCAAGTAAAACAGAGCAGCACCCTCCCCTTTCTCCTTACATAACATAGTCTTGGAAAACAGATACAAAAAAGAAAAGCAGACATATACTTTGAGAAATCTAAATATGTCTTCGGTAATAATTATGTGTTAAGCCTCACGTACAAGTAAGTCAGCAAAAGCTTGATTCCATCTCACTATTTCGTGTGTTTACAGATGTGTTAGGTGGTTGGCTCTGCACATGCGTTTCATTATGGAGGGGGGCTCTCCCTATTTGGGTGATATCGTGACTTACTTGTTTTCATTTGCTCATTTGAGATATTTTACAAGTCTGTGGTCAGTGCTGCATCGGAGCCGCTGACACCAGCAGATTTAGGAAACGGATTAAGACATTATCAACACATTTGGAGATGTGGAGAAGAGAAGGATACTAAAGAAACAAACCCTTCAACAACCAAAATGCACCCATATGTGGTGTCCTCAACCTTTTACATTTATATGGAATCTAAAATGCAATTCCTTAAAGGTAGGGTAGGTAAGAATTGAGAAACCAGCTAGAGTGCGCTAGAATTTTAAAGTACGCAGCCGAAAAAAATCTGCCCCTTCCTTCAGACTTCCATTCTTACAGAGCCCCTCCTCTAACACACACGAACGCGCACATGACCAATGAGGGCACGAGATAAATTTGTGAGATGGAAGGCTGACAGGCAGGTATTTTAGCCGGGCCGGCTAAACTTCGTGCTTTTTACAGCGCCACGGCTTGCACAGATGACATGTATTTATTGTCAAAGCATTTAATGTATTCATTGCTATCGGGATGTTAAGAGCATTCCATGGAATATAACAAAAAGTGTTTCTGAAGTGAATTACCTACCCCACCTTTAATTAATGTAAATATTATTATTTATATTCGACAGCTATTTCTATCTTTCACTGTCAATATGTATATATTTTACTTTTGTTTACATTTCAAATTTTAAGTTTATATTGACTGTTTAAGTTTAGTCAGCATTTTCCCAGCCTACGTGTAATACATGCTGCTGTGACTAACATAATGTTTCCAGTGTATATGATCGATGTCAGGTGGTCGGGTATTGAGTCACTTGTTCACATGACTATGAATCCATTGAAAGAAAACCCTGAAATAATCTTGTATTTAAAAAAAAGCGTTTACTCAATTTAACAGTCATAGCCTATCTGTTAAATTTAAACATAGGCTATAACGTATTAACATGAGTTAATAACAGAGATGGCAAAAGTGCACACACCCTTTACTCAAGTAGAAGTACAGATAGCCTACTCTTGTTTAAAAATACTAAAAGTAGAAGTAGCCTACTGACTATATGTCTTTACTCAATTAAAAGTAAAGAAGTACACTCAAAAAAATAACTCTTTGAATGAACGTAATTAAATCATGGACAATATTTCCACATGATTAAATCACTTTCTTTCAAGATTAAGCAATTTCATTGGTCCAACTTGATTTACTTGGGTTGGGTCAACATAATCTATTAGGATTGATACTACTAATTTATAAGGTTTGTTACCAACTTAATTTACTTGGGTCAACGTAATCTAATAGGATTGATACTACTTATTTATAAGGTTTGTTACCAACTTAATTTACTTGGATTGGGTCAACGTAATGGCTTAAAGCGGAAAGAAAGCCATTTCATCATGTGGAAATACTGTCCATGATTTAATCAAGTTAATTCAAAGAATAACTTTTGAGTGTTTACACATTTAAAACGTTTAGAGTGAACTAAAAGAAACAGAATTTCAACAGTCTACAGTCTAGTGAGCTTCAAGGGTGGTAACATAACACAAACGCGAGATGTTGAAATAAAATGGTATTTTACAAAATAGGCAAAGATAAACAATGCTTTACGCTGACAGATGTTATTAAATATAACCGTGAATATATATTTCACAAAATAGGCAAAGATAAACAATGCTTTACGCTGACAGATGTTATTAAATATAACAGTGAATATATATTTCACAAAATAGGCAAAGATAAACAATGCTTTACGCTGACAGATGTAATTAAATATAACAGTGAATATATATTTCAGAAAATAGGCAAAGATAAACAATGCTTTACGCTGACAGATGTTATTAAATATAACAGTGAATATATATTTCACAAAATAGGCAAAGGTAAACAATGCTTTACGCTGACAGATGTTATCAAATATAACAGTGAATATATATTTCCCAAAATAGGCAAAGATAAACAATGCTTTACGCTGACAGATGTAATTAAATATAACAGTGAATATATATTTCAGAAAATAGGCAAAGGTAAACAATGCTTTACGCTGACAGATGTTATCAAATATAACAGTGAATATATATTTCAGAAAATAGGCAAAGATAAACAATGCTTTACGCTGACAGATGTTATTAAATATAACAGTGAATATATATTTCACAAAATAGGCAAAGGTAAACAATGCTTTACGCTGACAGATGTTATCAAATATAACAGTGAATATATATTTCCCAAAATAGGCAAAGGTAAACAATGCTTTACGCTGACAGATGTTATCAAATATAACAGTGAATATATATTTCCCAAAATAGGCAAAGGTAAACAATGCTTTACACTGAAAGATGCTTGAAAAAATTAAGTTTCTTCCCAAATATTAAAATGTTTCAACAGTAGACCAATTAAGGCAACATGGTAACATCTGCCTCCTCGCACAGCCCTCTGCTCAGTGAGGTCCACGTAACCATGCTACAGCCAACTTTGAATGCTTACTTTTATACTTCTTGCATATAATCAACATTTCTGTCAAGGTGAGTCACCGATTCTCTGATGGCTGCGTGTTTGGAACATGAGGCGATCCCAAACAGTGACATTAGGCACGGGAAAGCAATGTTTTGAGGACTTGTCCTTTTGTGGATAGTCTGTTTCCATCTAGCTCCATCATTATTTTCAGCAGTGCTTCAAATGTAAACTTCAGCTCTCGAGGGTAGCTTAAGTTTAGAGCATACACGAGAGCAAACATCATCGCCACCGCAAAAGATACGTTTCCCAAATCATCCAGCACTTCGACCCCCTCCAGAATGATCCCAACGTTCTCGGGGTCATCCCCAGGCTCTGCACCTTCGTGTCGAATGACAAATATTCCGAAGACCGTCTCTGCCATTGCCGTTTGACTGCTGTTGTCAATGCTCTGTGAAAAAACAAATAATAAGAAGAGTGATTTTCACTGATGTGCATTACATCCCATTTCTATGTGTCATATCGAGCTTTATGTAGTTTGGGTTTTCCAAATTGAAAAAAAAAAAAAGAAAAAACACTATTTCCAAAAAGCATTAACACATCCAACATCATCAAAATGTAAAGGCAACATTGCCCTAAGGGTTAGTTTTAGAGGAAACACAATCCATTCCAACTATGATCATCCTCCTCTTTGTGAAGATAAAAAAGGTAAATCAACATACCATGTATTCCTTCCCCAGCTTCTCTGGATCTTCGTTGAAGTAGACACAAAGACCTTTGAGGATGCATTCGCGTCTCACGTCAATGCTGTCAGTCTAAGTATGCAGATCAGAAAACATACAATAAAAACGCCCATTAAGAACAACAAGCAGACTGGGTTTCACCGTTTCACAAATGTTTTCTTTAAAACCCTGAATGTAATATTGCACTTTAATTAAATGGGTTTAGTTTGGACAGATAATATACTATGCAATTTAAGCAATACATTTTTCTAAAAAAGGAAAACAATTAGTTGTTCATTTGAGGAGACCTGTCTTATTTTGAATATTTAAAATAGCTTTTTATTGAAGAAATACTTTTGCTTTAAAAAGGTAATCTGTTTCCAATTACTCGATTAATCAATGGAATAATTGATAGAATACTCGATTACTAAAATAATTGATAGCTGCAGCCCTACAGTACACTCAGTGACCATTGGGGTAGGAACATCTGCCATTTCCATGAAAGACTGCTGTCAGGGACAGCTTTGTAGTGCGTTATTTTAGACCTTCAATAGTATGCCGCTCACTCTGATACAATGACCCCCACTGGGGGAATGGATGTGGTGCTAAGTGTCAAAAAAATATCGAAAACATAATGCTCCGGATGCTATTCACGGAACATCCTAGACTTTGTACAGCTCCTACAGTTTCTTTGTCACCTTTACATTGTTTTCATACCTGGGTTATGGGAAGCATGATGCTTTTGATCTTCTTCCCTTGAACTCCACCTTTCTTGGTATACACGTCGATCAGGCTTGAAGAGTGAATATCCAGCGAAGAGAAGAACTTGGATTGCAAATTAATTGTTGTGATTCTCTTAAATTCTGCATTCACCTACAACAAAAAACAAAACCCACAAAACTCAGATTGGCTATTTTGATGACACTGTTTACAGGTTTGATTTAGCAGTTCCGTCCGTTTAAGACATGCAATTGCATAAATCATGTATTTATTTATACGATTCCTGCATACAAATGCCACTGTACATACAAAATTCAGAATTTGTCAATGTCTTTTATATGGCACAAACTGTGCAGTCCGTAAGCATTCATTGTCGACTATATATATATATCCCAATAAAAGTAAAAAGGGGACGTTCCTTCACACATTCATTCACTTACCTCACTCACATGAAAGAGAGCCGGCCACCTGGTTTTGAAATCGGCTATCATTGGTGCCTGCCGAACAACCTCTTGCCTTCTGCATGCAAAGGTCTTTTCCATCAATGTTGCCACCTTGTCTTCATTATTCCTTTGCATTACTTCTGAGAGGAGGGTCACTCTTAACTTTTCAAGCGTCTCTGCCGTTTCCCCGGATGGGTAGGTGGGGCAGTAATTCACCTCTGCTTTTTTCGGCTTTTTCACACCATAGGCAGGACTGCATTTGCCATCAGGTTTGTGTTTTAGGGATTTCACTACAACTTCGGGGCATCCATGCCGCCTAAGCTTGGTTCAGTAGTTAGCAAGTTTATATTTCAAGCTCGTCTTCCATCCGCCATATCCAGTGAAAGAACCGGGTTCTTTCAAACATGGATGTGATGAGACAAGAGCTTTTGCTACCTCCTCAAACTCACTGTCAGAGAGGTAGACTTTGTACTCTATAATCTTCTCAGCTAAGCCATCAAGAATGGCAGATTTAAGTTTGTTGTCAGGACTCAACAATGTTCCGTCTGTTTTGAAAGTAGCGTTGGCCCTGTCCAGCTGTAGTTCAGTGTCGTAAGAGAACCGGGGCACAATGAAGACAGGGGGCCATCCAGATGATCTTGACGTGGACTCAGGAGACGACAGTATGTCAGTATTGACAGAGCTTCCAGATGAGAGAGATGAGGAGTCATTTAGACAGCGGGAAGTGGCAGCAGCTGAGTAGGGAGGGGGCAGGGAGCCAACAGGCTGTGCAGGTGCAACTGATGTAAAGATGACCTTGATGGAACTTCTGTCCTGGACATCTGATGTTGACAGCAAGTTGGTGAATTCATTCCCAAACTCAGCATCCATGAACTGGAGCCTGATATTCCCCTTGTATTCCACACTGCCTCTTAATTTGCTGTGTGAGTTCAGTGACAGACTCTGGAATCCCATCTGGAAGGATCAATCTCTGGGAACTGTTTTCTCCTAAAATGATTCTGAGCTTCACTGGAGTAGCCATGCCACGGCCGTCTGTGAAAGAGGGATGAGAAAATTAGCCTACATGTTACACAGAACCTTTTTTTCAAGGGATGCACAAGGGTTAATCTTAATTTCAACAGAGCAATGAGAGGACAAAATAACCATTCAACGTTAAATCTGTCGGTTACCTCATATGTCTATGTGTCTTTTTAATGTCACCATTCTGAGAGGTCCAACAAAGTAGTCTGCCAAAGGATAGTCATCTGCCAGTTCCTCAAGCTCAATCAAAACAGTTTCTCTTGCTGGACTCAGCTCAAAGGCTCTGAAATGCTCCCTATACCACCCATAAAGCCTTATCACCATGAAACATAGGCTCTCCTGTACAATGCAAATCTGAAGAATCTCTCCAAAGTCAGGCAGTCCACTTGTAGACCCATTAGCAACTATCATCCCATTTCTGAATGTTACCCCTTTGCTTGACACACACTTTGTTAAGTGAACTTCAGTTGTACCAGGGAAGTTCTGTGCAATAGTCTGAGCTATTTCTTGTTTCAATACATCCAAAAGGCACTGTTGAGACCTTTGTGATTTCCAGGGCAGCTTCATCAAAACTGGATGATACCAGTTGATAGGAAATCATTAGCTGATGCTTAGTAGCTAGCGAGAGGGGCACATTTTTAAAGCAATTGGTGTGTCGCGCAACCTGCTTTAAAAAAAACTGTGCTTGGCCTCAAAACGCATGGTCCAGAGGCCCACAAGAGGACCAAACATCCTGATCAGTTGTGGATAGTGCTCCAGATAATGATGCTTTGGTAGCAGTTGCACATCAGGGAAGAGTTCTTGGTACTTTCTTCTGTGCTCTGAAATCTTGCCCTCAAGATAGGCAATTGACTCATCTGTTTGTGTTGGCGCAACCACAAGCTCTGCAATGTCTTTTAAGTCTAACAGTATTTGCCATGCAATTTCACCCTCAGGCACCAGATGCCCAATTCTGAATGGGAGTAGTCTCAACAGAGCCCAATTTTCATGGGCATTCCCACCTATTGTTTTTCTTTTAGAAAATGTGTGTGGGATCACATGTGGCCTGTTTGTTTTGTCCGCCCACTTATAAGGGAACTGGAGCATAGATTTGTTGAGGGTTTCAAGATTGAAATATTTCTTAGATATCAGCAATGCCAAACAACGTGCAAGCTCTACTGGCACTAACCCCTCAAAAATATCATGCATAATATCTGGAGGATAACCCGTGTGAATACTGAAGTCGTCAAGAGATTGAGTGATGGAACAATGTCTTTTCACCCCAAAACAGCTTGCCCCATTCTCCTGCGCTGATTTCACATGAGTCATGGAGTTCTGTTGTCCTTAGACTGAATGCACCTGACTTTACCTCTTTTGTTTGAATGTCTGTACTTGTTGCTGTGCAAAATCGGCAGATATATCCACCAGAGAAGCTCTCATTGAAACCAGCTATACTGTGCGCTCCCAGGTTGTCTGCCGCAACAACCTGAATGGTGCCTTTAAGACAGGGGTGGGGAATCTTTTTCCTCTCAAGGGCCATTTCAATTTTTTTAACATCCTCCGAGGGCCGTACAAATTATTGACCTCTGCTTAAAAATACTAAAATCACAGCCCATTCATTTCGCCTTTCTTTCATGCCGTGCTAAGAAAAAGCAACCTCTTAATCCAGATATTTTACCATGACTCGTGCATGCATTCACGTGCACGGTTGTGGCATGACCACCAAAACAGAAAGCATATTGGACACAAGATGTGTGCAAAAGTATTTAGTTTCCTATCCATGTGGACTGATTTAAGTGGGGGGGACCTAAACTCCTCTAGGGGGGTCCTCACCTCCTCCAGTGGGGTCCGAGGGGCATGCTCCCCCGAGATTTTTTTTTTAAGCATCAATCTGGTGCACTTTGAGAGCAACATTAGGAGATCTATGGATAGATCTCTCAACATCAATATGAAACAGAACTGTAAGCAGATTTATTTTTCTTTATGGATATTTTACAAATCAATCCCCTTTCAAACTGTATTCTTGTTTATTAATACAAAACAATATTTACTGTCATATAGTATTTTATACCCGTTTACTTTATTATCTTGTTTTTTTATAACTATAATGATCATATAAAGATGTGCCTTTACCTCACTGGTTCTAGAAAAAGCTTCTTATATTCGTTAGCATAGCTAGCTAACCAGATGCTAATAACAACAAAGTTATTGACTGTATGATCAGTATGACAGATGAACAGATCGCCACTGGGATTACAACTAAAGACACAGCCACGAAGATACTGCGGCATGTGTCCGGCTCCTTATGGGTACGACGCTCTGGTATTCTCCGTCAGAAGAAATGCACCCCTGTCAGACGAGACATATACCACGTGATGACACGTTAGGCTCGTGTTGTGTTCAAGGACCCTGACCTTGGCCAGGAAAACAGGCAGTCCCTTGTTTAATTTTTTTGCGGTCTAGATTTCTTTAATTTTTTTCTTTTTTGCGTGTTTATAAATTACCTCGCGGGCCGTATACGGCCCGGGGGCCGGAGGTTCCCCACCCTTGCTTTAAGACATCTGCCAAGCAATGGAATGAAAACACCAACTTGTTCTAGAGCAGTGGTCGCCAACCAGTCGATCGCGATCGACCGGTTGATCGCGAGTTTGGTGCGGGTAGATCGCGGACCGTTAAAAAAAAAAGTAACAGAAAGAAAAATAAAATTAAAATAATAATTTTTGAAAAATACGTTTTTATATGTAAACCTATCATCCATTAGCAGGTGCCACTTGATTGACGTATATTTGAGACACCTCAATAATATAATACATTTACCGTGCTTTACGTGAACCTCATCATGACACAAGAGACGACGGCAGGACTGTAATTTCCCGTGTTCAGTGAACGCAACAGAGACATGACACCAGACCAATCAGAGTTGCATGGAAATACACGTGTGCTTGTGTCATTCAAGCTCGGCTCTGTGTGTGTGTGGCAATAGCGCATTTAGTGTGATAGAGAGGGAGAGAGAGAGAGAGAGAGGGAGAGAGGGAGAGAGGGAGAGAGGGAGAGAGAGGGACCGGTGCTAGCGGGGACCGTGATGTTAACATCTGGTTAGCTAGCTGCATTAACGGACATAAGGAGCTGTTTCCACAACAAGCTGGAGGAGAGTCCTCTCCTGTCAGACTGAGGGGCTCAGGTGAGCTAAAGGACTCTTGAGTGTTTAGAACGGTTTTGTCACAAATTATTCAAGAGATTATTTCCGCGGCACACCTTCATATTATCATTATAGTTATACAAACAATAAGAGAATAAATAAAAAAACAGGTATGAAATAGCCTACTATATGGCAGTAAAACAAGAATACAGTTTAAAAGGGGAGTGATTTGTAAAATATCCATAAAGAAAAAGAAAATCTGTTTACAGTTCTGTTTCATATGGGTGCTGATAGAGGTATCCATAGATCTCTTCATGTTGCTCTCAAAGTGCACCAGATTGATGCTTTCAACTTCAATCTTAAAAAAAAATCTTCCCGGGGGAGCACCCCCCCGGACCCCCCTAGAGGAGGTGAAGACCCCCCTAGAGGAGGTGAGGTCCGCCCCCCAATAGCACTTTACCCCTGCCTATATGCCGTGAGCTGATTATGGAGCCTTCATTGTAACAGTAATTCAGATGCAATTAGCCTATATAAAAAGGCCTCAAATTGGAAGCATTGTCTGGGCCGTCTTTTGCACTCAATTCTGCAATAGGTAGATCTCGCCTTTCACCGAGGCCGAGGTCGGTGATCTTGGGCTTAAAAAGGTTGGTGACCACTGACGTAGAGTTATCATATCTTGAAGAAGAGGATGTAAGACACGGTCATAACCATACTTCTTCACATCATCAGTTTTACACAAGACCGCCAGGTAAATCGAGGATAGTGATGAATGTGAGCCTGGAGGCAAATTACTCAAAGTCCAGTAGATTCCACAAAGCTTATGCTTCTTGCGAGAAGTACCCAGAGGATTGCAAATCTCAAAGTCATCTATGTATATAGTCAACAAAATTCTTAAGTCATCCCCTGATAGAAAACCGTTTTCCTTGAAGTGTGAACAATCCTGGGAAGATTTGTAAATCTGTTGTTCACCAGTCCCCCTATTACTCTGCTGCACTCTGTGGTTTTCAACTACCTTGTCTACAACATATTTCCTCTGAAAGAGCTGCTGCAAAGATTTGAGTTCAGGCACATACTGAAAACTCCTTTTTTCCTTGTCATCAAGTATGTACTCAATGGGTTCTACAACATTAAAGCTGTCTTTGTAATACTGATTGCAGAGATAAGATGTCCTTAGGGGACCACCTTTCCCTATGGCTTTGAGCAAGGGGTTTGATGCGCAGAGAGCAGTGGCTACTTCTGTTATCACAGACTTATCAGTTGTGGGACTATATTTCTGAAATACACCTTCAAGAATGTTAATGGAGAGGGGCAATGGAAGAGTTCTGAGTTACATCCTCATCACTACTTGAACAAGCACTGTGTACTTCAACCGCAGTCATCTTGATTATGTGCGTATTCCTCAGGATTATCAGAGGATTCTTGTGCAACTAGAGTGGTTCTAACTACACCTGGCTTGAAATCTTTCAACGTATGCGGTTTGTGTTTCCTGTTTTTGTGAGAGTGAAATGTTGCGTATATATATTTGTTTCAAAACTGCAACCCACAAACATACAAGGAACAGTCTCATGACTCTTAAAATGAGTTCCAATGTGTACAAAATAATCCCTCTCCGTAGGAAGATCGCTCGAAGTGCACAAATGACAACTGAATATTGAAAATTCCAGCTGCTCCTGAGAGTTTTGTTTGGGATGGGTTCTATTTAAATGAATGTGCAAAGCATTCCATGTCTTAAATGTACATGGGCAGTTTATGTGTGGGCATGGATAGCGTTGCCTATGCCGGTGCTGTAGTCTAAAATGCTTTAGTAACTCATATCTACCAGAAAGAGATTCACTACACTCCTTACACCTCCACATTTGCCCACCAAAACAAAATCACCAGCAAAAAATTAAAAAAACATTTCAATCTTGAACTTGAGAATGGCAGATGACACCTTTTACCTGCAGTCACTGATGAAGTTGGATTGCAGACACAGGTACGGTTAGACAGGACACTCTTGCAGCCGGACAGCAGCCACAGGAACTTTTGCAGTCACAAATTGCTGTGAAAAATTGAGAGAGACCAATCAACATACATGAAAGTTAAGTTACACAGAGAACTCGCAATATTGCTGTAAATTAAGACTCATCATTACATCTGCTTTTTTTACACCGAACCTTATCAGTCCTCTTATCAGACAGAAGTTGACAAATTACTTAGTCACATCCAAACCAATTCAACAGAGTTCTTCAATTTAAAAAGACATGGATCCAGCCTAAGTGCTAAGCTTTAAAACTGAATTAACAAATCACATTAAATAATGTGATGACAGAACTGTAAACAGAATTAACATTGCTTTTTATTTAAAATATATAAATAATATTTCACATCAAAAGAAACAGCACCATGGTTGTTTTATAGCTGAAACTTTAACAAAATAAATAACTCAGTTACCTCTAATCCTTAACCCATGTTTGTATAATTATGTTAACTCCGTGTGTTGCTGCTTGCTTACATAATACCTGACGTGGAAACGTTACTCGTGGAGGGGGCTATAGAGCTACTAAAAATAAAAGTCGAAAACGGTGCATTTCTGTCTGAGTGTGGTGTACTTTTGCAAGAT
This sequence comes from Notothenia rossii, assembly GCF_949606895.1. Taxonomy (NCBI): domain Eukaryota; kingdom Metazoa; phylum Chordata; class Actinopteri; order Perciformes; family Nototheniidae; genus Notothenia; species Notothenia rossii. The sequence goes on from NC_136904.1 coordinate 24,723,363, forward strand.
GTTTATAGACAGATTGCTCTCTGCCGTGTGTGTGTGTGTGTGTGTGTGTGTGTGTGTGTGTGTGTGTGTGTGTGTGTGTGTGTGTGTGTGTGTGTGTGTGTGTGTGTGTTACGAGGACATTTTGGACATTGAGTAAAGAAAAAAAAAGAATCTTGGATTATGGAGTGTGATCTGACGTCAGGATGTTCAAATGCATGTAGCAGCCGCGTCTGTAAACTGCCCCGCCCCCTCGCGCACACAGACGCTGGATTGGAAAGATCGCATTTTGCAGTCTTTTTGCGTATTTAAAACGGAGTTGGCGAAACTAAAACTGCAATATAATATTTGTGTAGCATAATACATATAATATATGTTTTAAATGTCTCCAGTACCGATACAAAGACTTATAACATTGGAGCTTAACGGTACCAGAGTCTTTAATAATGAATTCCCGGGACTCCTTTGATTAATACCGGGGCTCGGTACCTACTGAATTGTTACATTATCCTATATTACTCTAAGTTGAAGTGCTTGTTTTTGCCACTGACATGCACAAGTATTATTATTAAGTGCGTGACAACATTATTACTGAAAATGCGTGGACATCAATATTTAAAATCGAGGAATATTAAGGAAACGTTGCCGATTTTCAGCCGGCTCTTTGTCACTGCAGTGCAGGCAGCATGTATGTTACTGGCCCGGGGGTACAGCGACACAGAGCCGAACATAACTATATGCTGAGCAGGGAGAGCGCGACTACCGACACTGGCAGAGCGGCACCCGTCACGTAACATTAACTGCCGAGCGAAAACCACAGTGCAGTCAGCTCCGCATGGCAGCTAGCTTGACAGCTAATTTACGTGACGCAGCCGAATAACAGCGCAACATTGTAAAAGGGGCTGATATTACTGACCTATAAGCGCCTGGGGTAGCACACTTTTCGTTTAACTTTCCCAGGGTAATACTACCGTCATTTAGTTTTCAATCCTGATATCCTATATTTTAACCATCTCCCTAACAGGCAGTTACAGACTAGCTAGTTAACGACGTTAGCTTTAGCATGTTCATCGGCTCATTCGGCTTTTTAAGTGAGATACAAAATAACACTAAATAACAAATTAACTATCAACGTTACCACAATGTCGCTGATGGACTAGCAGTTGATGACATTTATTAACAGCTTCACAGTTAGATGACAATGTTTTTCTGCTTACCTCCTCCAACTTTCGCCAACGGTCTTGCTTGTCTCAACGATCCTCTCTCGCGATGACGATGGTTAAGTTTACGGTTACGCCCAAATATCGCGAGTGCACACAGGATGCAGGGAAAAACCTTTCCCGCCAGATCGCGGTGAAAAATAAAACAATGGCAGAGTCTGGCAGAGTTCTCTTAATATTACATTACATTACATTACATTACATTGCATTTAGCTGACGCTTTTATCCAAAGCGACTTACAATAAGTGCATTCGACCAGGAAGATACAACCTTTAAGAAAACAGAATCATATAAGTACATCAGGTTTCATAGAGCCAAACATTTCAAGTGCTACTCAACTGGCATTTAGAAAGCCAGCCCTTTATTAGTATATAAGTGCTTTGTTAGTAATTCTATCGCTCGAAGTGGAGTCTAAAGAGATGAGTTTTCAGTTTGCGTCGGAAGATGTGTAAGCTATCTGCTGTCCTGATTACAATGGGGAGCTCATTCCACCATTTTGGAGCCAGGATAGCAAACCCACGTGTTTTTGCTGACGGGAACTTGGGTCCCCCTCGCAGTGCGGGTGCAGCGAGCTGTTTGGCTGATGCAGAGCGGAGTGCACGTGCTGGGGTGTACGGTTTAACCATGTCCTGGATGTAGGAAGGGCCAGATCCATTCGCAGCATGGTACGCAAGTACCAGTGTCTTGAAGTGGATTCTAGCAGTTACTGGAAGCCAGTGAAGGGAGCGGAGGAGCGGTGTGGTGTGGGAGAATTCGGGAAGGTTGAAGACCAGACGAGCCGCTGCATTCTGGATGAGCTGCAGAGGTCGGATGGCACATGCAGGTAGACCAGCCAGGAGGGAGTTGCAGTAGTCTAGGCGTGAGATGACGAGAGCCTGGACCAGAATCTGCGCTGATGTCTGGGTCAGCTGGGGACGTATCCTCCTGATGTTGTAAAGCGTGTATCTGCAGCAGCGGGTTGTAGCAGCGATGTTTGCAGTGAAGGACAGTTTGTTATCTAGGACCACACCCAGATTCCTTGCAGTCTGAGTCGGGGAAACAACAGAGGTGCCGATGTTGATTGTTAGGTCAAGAGTGGGACAATCTTTTCCCGGAAGGAAGAGCAGTTCAGTCTTGTCAAGGTTGAGCTTGAGGTGATGAGCAGACATCCACCGAGAGATGTCTGCTAGGCAAGAAGAGATGCGTGCGACGACCTGGGTCTCTGAGCGGGGAAAGGACAGAATTAGTTGGGTGTCATCAGCGTAGCAGTGGTATGAAAAACCATGCGGGCTAATGACAGACCCGAGCGAGTTTGTGTACAGGGAGAAGAGGAGGGGACCAAGAACCGAGCCCTGAGGGACCCCTGTAGTTAATTGACAAGGGTCGGACTCGGACCCTCTCCAAGTAACCCTGTAGGTGCGGTCGTTGAGGTATGAGGTGAGGAGGGAAAGTGCAGTGCCTGAAACTCCAAGTTCTTGGAGAGTGCGAAGGAGGATCCGATGGTTCACCGTGTCGAATGCAGCAGACAGGTCCAGAAGGATGATGACAGAGGAGAGGGAGGCTGCTTTAGCAGTGTGCAGTTCGTCAGAGACAGCAAGGAGAGCAGTTTCTGTTGAGTGACCTGCCTTGAAACCAGACTGGTGCGGATCCAGAAGGTTGTTCTGATGGAGATAACAGGAGAGTTGTTTAAAGACAGCGCGTTCAAGTGTTTTAGACAGGAACGGGAGGAGAGAGACGGGCCTGTAGTTAATAACATCAGACGGATTGAGAGTGGGTTTCTTAAGGAGAGGGTTTACTCTTGCCTCCTTGAGACTGTTTGGAAAGTGACCAGAAGTTAGAGAAGTGTTGATGAAATGGGTGAGAAATGGTAGAATATCAGGAGCGATAGTCTGAAGGAGGTTTGAGGGGATAGGGTCCAGAGAACAGGTGGTAGGACGGGCAGAGGTAACGAGGGTAAGAACCTCACTTGGAGAGAGAGGGGAGAAGGAGGTCAGTATGTGGGTGAAGGGAGGGTCTGGTGACCCAGCGGTGAGTAAAGGTGAGTCAGAAAAAGAAGAGCGAATATCATCAACCTTTTTTTCAAAGTGGTTAACAAAGTCGCTTGACAGAAGGGAGGAGGGGGGAGGTGCTTTGGGGGGGTCCAAGAGGGTGGAGAAGATAGAAAATAGTTTTTGGGGATTGGAATAGGAAGATTGGATCTTATCTTGAAAGAAAGTGCTTTTTGCCTGAGAGATGGAAGCAGAGAAAGAGGATAGGAGAGCCTGATAGGTTAGGAGGTCGTCATGGTGTTTGGATTTCCACCATTTCCGCTCTGCTGCCCGAAGGATGGTTCTATTAGCACGCAGTGCGTCATTTAGCCAGGGAGCAGGAGGGGACTGACGAGCCGGCCGCGATGTGAGAGGACAGAGAAAGTCCAGAGAGGATGAGAGAGTCGAGAGGAGAGTTTTTGCAGCAGTGTTTGGAGGCAGGAGTTGGAACGAGTCAGAGGAAGGGAGGGCTGAGAGCACCGATGAGGCAAAGGTAGAGGGGGAGAGGGAACGGAGGTTACGGCGGACAGGAGCAGAGTTAGAAGAGATTAGGTTGTTATGTTTGGAAAGGGGTACAGAGAATGAAATGAAGAAGTGATCGGATGTGTGGAGCGGGTTTACAGAGAGGTTAGAAGTAGAGCAGTTCCTTGAGAATATGAGATCAAGGACATTGCCAGCTTTATGAGTTGGTGGGGATGGAGACAGTGAGAAAGCAAAGGTGGTTAACAGAGATGTTAGTTCAGATATCTTCCTTGTCTGGAGGTTGAAATCTCCGAGAAGTACAGCGGGAGGGCCAGTTTCAGGGATGTGTGAGAGGAGATTATCTAACTCCTCCAAGAAGTCCCCCAAGGCGTCTGGTGGACGGTAGAGAACAACAATGGTTAATTGTATAGAATGGGTTACTGTGACGGCATGGAATTCAAAGGTGGAAGGAGTGAAATTAGGTAGCTTGAAGAGGGAAAAGCTCCATTTGGGAGAGAGCAGGAGACCAGTGCCACCACCTCTGCCAGAGGGTCTGGGTGTATGGGAGAAGGAATATGCTGTGGAGAGAGCTGCTGGGGTGGATGTGTTGGATGGAGTGATCCAGGTCTCCGTGAGAGCAAGGAAATCCAGAGACTGCAGGGAAGCGTAGCCAGAGATTAAGTCAGCCTTAGGGACAGCTGACTGGCAGTTCCACAGGCCCCCTGAAACGAGATGTTGGATCTCAGTGGAGCATGTGGGATAGACGAGAGCAGGCCGGTGAAATCGATTAGGAGAAACACGGGGCCAGTGATAATTGCGAGAAGACACATGAACAGGAATGCAGAAAATACACATGATTATAGCATGAGGGGCTAGAGAACCCAAGAGAATTGAATAAAACTAAATAACACCAGCGATACTTGGCGCAATCAGAGTAGGATTTGCCTCCTCTTTGCCTCCCACGTGACTCCCACAGGACTCTTAATGTCTTTGTCAGTCTTCGTCTGGCTGAAGCTGACGCTCCATGGAAGTGTCAAGGAGCTGTCAAGAATGTAGCATGCCTTATTGTTCAAGCCGTGTTTTGTCGTTTCACATCTTTACAACCGTGAACATTTAAAAGTAGATAGATTTGTGTCTCTTTTACATTAGTTGGTATCCAGTTTATTGGTGGTTATAGCGCCACCTTTTGCTCTGGAGTGGGAATCATATATAACCTAATCCCTTTGTCTCAGTTTATCTCAACATGAATTAATCTAATAAATGTGAAGTTGTTGCGATTCATGCAAACCATACATGTTTTCATCACGTTCATCTTGGAAACATGAAATTATTACGTTGAAAATACATGTTACATTTTATTTGATGTAACAGCCAGCCAAAGTCCTTTTTTTGAGTGTATGGGCTTCGAAATGTAGACTTAAGAAAAAGGTAGCCTACCCATAACTACCAACTTTTATATAGCTAGTAGGCCTAACTGGCCTCACTTTACATTAATAGAACAATTATGTCATTGTTAGCTAATGAATGTTTCGATGCTGAACAACGGCAAATTGACTAAGTTGTCATTGGTCCTTCTTGTTTAGAGAAGACCAGGAAATGATGGATACACGGATCGTGTTAAAATCAATGACTTTAAATAATAATGGTCACGCCACGAAACGCAGATTAAAACTAAAGTAACGAACCTGTTTTGAAAATGTAAGAAATAGAGAAAGTAGGCCTACAGTTAGGCTATTTGTGTTAAATATGTAAGAAGTAAAAGTTAAAAGTCGTCAGAAAAATAAGTAGGCCTATAGTGGAGTATACCAGAAACATTTAAGCAGCCTACAGTAACGAAGTAGGCCTATTTGTAGGCTACTCCACTACTTCCATCCCACCTCTGGTTAATAACTAATAATATTAACTAATATTTGGTCAATAGCAGATCGTGACATCTGTCAGTTTTACTGTTTTTACTTTGTCAGCATGTATTTTATTCCTCTTATTAACGTTTTTTTAAATAACCTAGGATTTGTGTTTTGTTCTTGTTTAGATAAATAAATTCTAATGTCCGCCATCTGCACTTAGCTTCCAGGTGTTCGAGAAAAAATGAGAGGAAACCTGAACTCATTGACACCTCCTATTGCTGTGGGGGGGGGGGGGGGGGGGGGGGGGGGGGGGGGGAGAGAGAATGGCTGTGGGGAGGCATTGCTACGGTGACCGCGGCTCTCAAGTCTCGTCTTGGTATTTGGCAGTAGCAGCCAAGCAGGCAGAAGGCATTTCTTAGAGGAACGTTTTTAACACTCATTGTCCTGAGGATTACAAATATTTCAGAGATATGACTGACATACTTCGGCTGGTGTCAGAAATGGATGGACGGACTTTATCTACTCTCTCCCAGCACTCTGAAAAAGGTTGGAAAATAAGTAGACTTTATTTATGTTTACCATTAAAATGTTCATAATGTTTGTATTCTCCGCACAACTGCTAATAAAGTGTGCATAAGTCTCCATGTTGCAATATCACCAAATATAGGCTAATGTATTTTTTCTTCAGATATTAACTGTATTTGGGGTGATGTTTCCGCCTACATTGAACGTCATATGGCCTTACAGAAGGTTAGCCTCTATTTATCTATCTGTCTATCTATCTATCTATCTATCTATCTGTCTGTCTATCTATCTATCTATCTATCTATCTATCTATCTATCTATCTTTCTATCTATGTCTCATTGATTGTTAAATCCATTGTAACAGGGAGTTCACCTGGCAGGACTTGGCACCTTCACCTTCTCTCAGCAGAAGTTGGACATCGGGAATAAGTTCACAATGATCCAAAGACCCATCTTCCTCCTGGCTGGCAAACTAGTCCAGTCTCTTGGTTTAAAGCAGACCAGGCCACTGGCTGCAGGTGAGACTTACAAATGGCTTCATATTTCACAGCAAACTAATCAGAAAAAAGTCCCTTCGTACATCAAATCACATATCAGGAGAATAAAAGGTATTTTTCTTTGATGCTGATATCAAATATTGCAAACATCACACACCTATCTGGATTTAGACACATTTGAATCAGAGGATAGTTTGTGGTTTGGTTGTTGTCAATTAAATCTGATCGAACTGCATGAACACAGCCCTGATAAAGCACTGATGAGATTATCTTCTGACTATATGTTTTTTACTTGTGTGTCACTTACAGCAACACATCTACCAGTGGTGCAACTGAACTTTGCAGCTGTGTCACAAGAAACACCTTTCAGTCGAGACATGGTGGAGGGCTGCGTTAGAGAAACTCTTCTTCTCCTCTTCAGATTGTTGGCCTCTGAAAAAAACATATTCCTCACTTTCCAGGGAATTGGAGTTTTGTCCTTCAGGAACAACAAGGTGGCTCACCTCCTCACATTATATTGTACTCTGGTAACATAACTACTGCTTTTCTGTTGAATGTAATCTCATCTGATTTTATTCAAAGGTGAGAATGAAGTTCAACAGAGATTTTATTAATGCCATGGATGGAACTGGTCGGCTGTTGTTAGCCTTTGACAATGTGAGTTTAAAAAAGTGCAAGTGTTTGAATGATACTGTATATAATGAATTAGTATCGATGCAGATTATCTGTACTTTTGTCCCTGCAGAGACCTGGGAGCAGTACCTCTTTACTGTCCGGAGGCCTGTCTATGCTCCAGATGCCACCGTCTGCCAACCCCGTCACCATGCCAACCGTCTGCTCTCCTGAGCCAGAGAAAAGGGCTGCTGACAAAGCTCAAGACCAAAGGAATGCAGGAGGTGAAAGATATTTTTCCACAAACCTGATCATTTAGGATTTGATAGCACTAAAATAAGTATTGATTCAAATTCAAGCATTTTATCAACTTGCTGCAAAGGAAACCTTCATTTATTTAGCTGTTTGGAGGGGTAGTTTTGGTAATTTGGGAAATAAATACTTATTTGATTTCTTCAGGAAATGGTAGATGACTATCTGTTTGATAATAAACTACAGTTAATGGTCTAGTACTGTACCTGTAGTAGACGGAAGGAGAGGGGAACAGTTAGCTAGCCTGGCTCTGTCAAATTGACTTCAAACCACTTTGTTTGGTTTGTTTGGCTTACTGAAACCATTCTCTTTCAACAGAATGAATAGGGGGCATCAGGGGTTGAGATGCAGCGTATTGATGATGATAGATCTAGAGCCATAAGAAGAACAATATGACTTAGAAAAAGTGAAACTACTAGTGTTGTGTGTCTCTACAGAAGTTCCCCAACAGGGAGAATCTAAATCCCATCAGCCACTGCAGCCTGCCAAGATGAAAGCTGTCAGCCTGCCTGAAGAACTGAATCCACAACCCCCCATGGAGGCCACAGACAAGTAAAACACACACAATGATTCAGACGGACAGGCACACACACTCTATGGAGAGGTTCAGCTTGCAGTGCACAGAGCTGTTTGCTGGTGGTTGAGTCTCTGGTAGCTGGGACCTCAGGGGTGGTCTCATATTGTTACCGACCTATGCAGCTTCAAGCTCCATCAATGATGCACAACTATCTGTGGGCCAGGTGTCTCTTCTGTCATTACCTAATTACACTGTCAGCACTTATACACTCACACAAAACACACATGGCACAGAGTGATATTAAGATCCTCCCTATAATTTCAATTGAATCTCCTGTTCCTTTCTTCTCTTGTGGCAAGTGCACTGAGACTCTCCGTACATATATATTCATCTGCATTTAAAATAAAAAATATATATAATATAACTATATATATATATTATTGTTCCTCAGGATTGTGAGAAACAGCATTTCGATCTCCCTGTCTGTATCACACACAGAAGATTGTCAATAAAGTTTACTTTTTTACTTATAACCAACAAGTGTCAGCTGATTTGATTACTAATCCTTATTCTGCTATGATATCCTAAGAAGCAGTTAGAGCCCCTTTACAACTCAAACACATGTCCATGGTGTTCCCATGAAAAACTAAAGTATTTAATACTGTTTTAATATTCAAATGTCACACAATTGTAACATAATACACTAATAAAGTGACACCAATCTGCACATGAAAGAGAGCCGTTCTCTTTGATGAAACATACAAAGTGGTAAATAATCTGTTTCCAATCTCAGGCCCAACGTCTCCGTCACACCACGAGATGTCGCTCACAAACTAGAGGACCCTGGTGTGACTGGTAACTGCTTTGGACACGCTCGTGCTGGGCAGGTGTGTGTTAGGCCTCATGTATATGTAGAAGTCTTCAGTAAGTCATTTGGCTTTTATAGAGCTCCTTTATATTTAAGAGGTGGGTTCACTTTCTTGGTCACTGGACTAAGACTAAATAAATGACTTATTATTTATAGGGAATTGTGTTTTTTTGATGTGACCCTTTCAGTATGACATTGCCTTGGTTTAACCCCCACTTGAACTCAGTGTGTGTTCCAACAGGCTTATGGTGCAACACGCACTGAGACCATGTACAGGAAAAGCAGTTTAGGGAAGGGAGGGAAAGAGAATTAAATTAAATTGAAAATAACTAAGAAAGCACAGTTCAACAATACAATGCCAGATGTAAACCGTTATTGCTTTTATGGGAGCTCAGGTCCGAGTGCAGGGAGCTGAAGGGATGTCCATAATTTATAGCAAAAGCCTGAGAAGAAAATAACTGTTTCCATTACTGATTCAAGTGTTTTGAATTGTAAGAACTGTCTTGTAATCGTAGGAGCTGTGCTACCTGTGCATGCAGCGGGCCCAAATAAATGTTCCAGTGTACCTGAGGGAGCAGCAGCAGGCAGAAGAGAAAGATCAGGAGAAGCTCTTACTGCTGAAAGAACAACAGAGAGACAGACAGCACATGCACCAAGAACAGGTGTGTGTGTGTAACAGCTGTGTGTGTGTAATAGCTGTAATAGTAACAGTAAAGACATCATTTGAAAAAGACCATGTCATGTTCTCTGCTGTGAGTAACTGGATGTGTCTCATACAGTAAGTGTTTTGCTTTTGGGTTCCGGTTAAGAAAGGGAAAACAACCGACTGAGGAAATAGAAACAGTTTGTTCAAACGTCAGAGGAAGAAGTCAAACCATTATGTCAAGAGAAAGTAAAAGTAGCAATAAGAAAAACATCAATAAAACAAATCTTAACAACTGAGGATTTAAGGGTGGTTCCAGACTGGTTGGGGCCAGAGAGCTGAGAACAGCACTGGGAGAGCTCTGGGAAATGTGGGATATTACAACTCAAAATTAAACTGCCCTCCGTGGTGAATATATGTCTTTCTCTCAATGTCTTTTCTCTTTCGGTCAACATGATAATACAAGGGGTGTCTTTGTGTGTGCATCTGGCAGGAGAAGCTGAATGAGCAACGTGAGCATGCAAAGCAGGTTGCTACATTCAACCTGCAAATGTCTGAAAAGAAAGAGAAGAATTTCTGTCCTCTCTTCCCTGTGAGTATAACCTGAACACTTGAGACTCAGCCCCTGCAGCCAACACTTGAGGAGCTAGTTTGTACTACAAAGTAACGGAGAGGAGAAACTGTTGTATCGGTTCACAGTTAAGTAATCAGTCGTTGACCTTTTACTGCAGCTCTGCCACAGACACTGTCAACTTCCTGTTGACTTCATCAAGGCAGTTTCATTTCTGAATGATTTAATAGTTATTTTAGTAAATTAATCTGACCATATTTGTAGCACACAGGATTCAAGTTTGTAAATATCTCAAATATCTTTACCTTATTACTCTGGGATGCTTGTGTTTAGACTTCATTTGTCTTCCCGACACGGCCCTTCACTCCGGCGCCGAGGATCCAGCAGCATCGCTACATGAACGAGCTTCAGGGTCAGATAAAGACTCGCCAGCAACAGGAGGCCCGAGATCAGCGGAACCGTGTTCTCCTGGAACCTCTGGATCAGGTCCAGCTGGTCCAGGAGTGAGTCTGTTACAGCAGTAATGCTCTGGTATTTCCAGTAACCCTCTGTTGATATAATTAGAGAGTCATCTGGTTAAATGTGTTTACAACTGCAGGTGAGTCAACAGTTTGCTCAGCTACAGCACAAATTAATTACGAGAACTGTGTGTTAGTGCGTGTGTGTGTGTGTGTGTGTGTGTGTGTGTGTGTGTGTGTGTGTGTGTGTGTGTGTGTGTGTGTGTGTGTGTGTGTGTGTGTGTGTGTGTGTGTGTGTGTGTGTGTGTGTGTGTGTGTGTGTGTGTGTGTGTGTGTGTGTGTGTGTGTGTGTGTGTATTTATTTTAGGATGGCTTCGCAGAAGGCTCAGCAGCTTCAGCGGAAACATGAGAGAACTACTATTTACAAAAGGGCCCTGGACACTCAGGCAAGAATATACTTCTAGACAGAAACAATGATTTGAGTTCTGTGAAATGAACAAAAGGTTATAAATGGTCTTGAATTTCGTAATGAGAGTGAAGCTGTCACCCATCCTTTAGTTTAAATCACCGGTGCAAGCATTACATTAAACAAGATCTGTTTTTTTGGTTTGATTTGACAGGAAAGAAGAATGCATGGAATAAAATAAATATCTCTGGTTCTGAGCCAGTATAAGAATGCAAACCAAAATGATGCTTGTGTTTAGCAGGTGTTGTGTACTTTAAAGTCAGCCAACAACAACAACAACATTTTCACTTGGTTTTGGTTTGACCTTGTGGGCCAGTGGGGAACAGCCACCAGCCACATCTGACCCAGGAGGACCGCTGCATGGTAACGTTACAGCTGAAATTAGTCATTTGTGTCCTTTAGGTCAGAGATAGGAAGAGCACAGATCCTCCAGAGTGCCAGGCTGACAACTCCGAGTTCAACCGTTGTGAGACGGCCACCAGCAACGCAGAGGGCCGAGAGAGGGCACAGAAGGTTAAATCTGTTTCTGATTGGTGCCACAAACCTCAATCTGCAGTTGTTGCATCATGCAGATGTCCGAAATAACCAGTGATTGCTCCAAATGATATCAAAGTCTCTGCATTTATTGGATTTTTTACCGTTTGTGAGAGGTTACTTAAAGTAGCATATTAAAGAATTATATTATTGGATTCATGGCGCAGCTGGTTTAGATAATTGTACATGTTTTATTAGGTTAACAACATTAAATGTGAACTTGCCAAATCAAGACAAGATGAGATAAATTCAGTGGAATAACAACTGCAACATTTTCTTTGTGAAATATTTAAAGGTTAAAGTATAAAATGGTAATACTCAAGCAAAATACACAACCTCAAAATTGTCCCGAAGAAGGAGGGTAATTACACAATACCACCGTTTTTCTATCAATATTATAATACATCTTACTGTGGGTTTCATGTGTATATTTATCTATTACATATTGAGAATGATGTGATGTTATTCTACATTCTGGCAGCACTTCCGGATCAACTTCAGCACCGCCACTCAGCGGAAGAAGGAAGAACTGCACAACCGCGAAGAACAGCTGCAGAAAGAGCGAGACGTTCTCAAACACAACAAAATGGAGTGAGTAAAGGAAGAGGGAAAACATGTGTGACAATGAGGAGCTTTGTGGAAACTATGGCAGACTCTCTCTCTCTCTCGTATGTTTCCTCTGCAGGCTAATATTGGACCACATTAATCGCTTTGAGAAGAGGCGAGACATCAGTAAGTCACTGGGGGACGAGTGGAGTTGCAACGCAAAGCTGAAACACCAGCGAGAGGAAGAGGACAGGCGCTTCCTGAGGTGTGTTTCAGTACAAGATAACACAGAAGCATTTTGACAAGTTATTTTACATACATAACTTAAAGTGGCTTGACAACATCAAATCTTTGAAAGGCAATGACAAAGTTGATTTTTAATATATTCTCTACTGATGGTGATAACACCTGTCTAATTTAGATGTACCGTTCCACATAACTGACTTACCCAAATGATACATCTCCCCCTGCTTCCCTCTGTCTCCCTGTGGTCAGGTCTGCTGGTCGGCTCCTGGTAGATAAGCTTGCAGAGTACAAGTGCTGCTGCCAGTGTAAGAGGAGGACAACCAACTGCGGAGAGACAAACATCTGGAAAGACTCTCATTACCTCTCCGGCTCACAGTTCATGGTCTGATGAACAGCAGCATGTGAACATCAAGACCTCATAAACTTCAACACTTGTAACTCATCATGTGACTGTTACTAAAAAATACATATTTAATTAGATTAGGTAGATAAATAATAAGTGAAGTTTGAAGCTGAAGCATATTTGGCTGTTTTGGTGTGCAGTATTCAGTATTGTGTGTGTTATTGTGAGATGTATTCCTTCTCTTCTCCTTCATTAGTCTTGGGAGTTCATGCGTGTACTATGGTTGTTGTTGTTTTTTTGGTATTCAGTTCAGGTCAAAGATTTGTAATCATTGAACAAATAGCTAGTAACATTTTTCCCCAAGTTGTTCAAATGCATGTCAGTAACACTGCAATATTGAGGACTAACTTTGACTGCATTAAATAAAAAAGACGTCCTGACTCTTGATGCCTCAAACAGAAGAAGCCCAATTTACAAGATGAACACCTAGCAGCTGTGATCAAATCATCTTGCAGTCAGTCACTATCACATGCGGATTTAGTGTTTTTTTAATTATAACAAGGAAATAACTAATGACTGCAGATAACTGCTCTTAGCAGGGATTCAGACCGATAACAGCCCAGCATGAGTGAAGCGATTGAATACAACCTTCTTAACATTTCATGCATTTAAAATACAAATATTTGATGTCGCATTAAATAAAATAAACTGATTTGACCCCATTGACTACATTTTTGTGTTACTTATTTTGTTTTGTTAAATGTGAGACTATAACTGGAGACAAGATGGGAGAATCTAATCACTATTTTGCAGCAGGAGTTAGCACAAATGTACAAGTTTGTGCGTTAAAGTAATTTGGAAACATGCTATGATATTAAGATTGCTGGCGCTAAAAATGTTTTGCTTAGGCAAAGTAAAGACAATACACAGCTATTAAAATAACCTGTTTATTTGTCACTTGAAAGACTTTCACTTTATAGCATGCAGCACCCTGGCAGAGGGGGTAGAGAGACTGTCTCTGTCCCTGTTGTTCAGTATACTTGGAAGGGAAGCTGTGCTAGAAATAACCCTGAGAAGTGATGAGGGAAGCATACGCTGCAGTAATTACAGAGGACAACATTACAGAGGGAAAGATGAAAAGCAACAGGGCTCCACATTTGTGGGGACCGTGAGGATAGAAGGAGGGAAACATAAAAAACGTCAGAAATGTGTTCCTCCATTAATCATTTTAGGGAAGCAATATGAAAGAGAAAGGGAAGTTATCAAAACAAATTAAGAATGAAATAAGGTATGTAGCAGGGAGGATGGGTTCATGCAGTGGAGAGTGTCTAAAGATGATAAATGTGTTGAAAGATCATGAAAATATCTTTCTGGCTATAGTCCCACTTCTCTGTGAAGCCAGAACTCCTTTAATGAGCCCGTGGAGGCATTTTTGAAGGTCTTTGTACCCAAACATGTGCACTATTAACACACTATTGCTGATTAATTTACTCACTGACGGACAGGTTGTGTGTATGGACAAAGGCATGTGTTGCTGTGTATACTGTATACTGCCTGGAAGTACATGCTGCATCTCAGAAGAGAGATGTGTGGTTCCGAACAGGCTCCACCCAGAAACCCACGCTCAAGAAAAACTCAAGTGGACTTGAAGAACTGTGGGAGAGTGAACATGTTAGTAATAGCATGCGATGGGCTTGTGCTCAAGTGTTGCTATAAATGATGAGCAAGCCCCCAACTATGGCTGAAATGTAACAAATGCTCTTTGTGCTCTTTCACTAATCATATTATTGCTCTTGGACGGTTTTTAGACTTGAATGTTGAATAACACACTGAGGATGTAGGACATGGAATTATTGTCTTGTGACTGCACCACAAAATGATTTGTGTATTAACTCATCGTTGTCATTGATCAAGCTCACTGAAGTGATGCCATTGGAAAGCATTCAAAGAGGGGTGAAGGGCACTGCCTAAAGGAGTATAGTCCACAGTACAGCATTCTCCCTGTGAGACAACATGAGACCAACGGCCACATATACTTAAGGCTATTTGTCATGCACATAATGACTGATGGCCAATGGAGGGGGTTATGTGAGGCTGAGCAAATGACTCTGCAACAGCAACAAGTTTCCTCATGCATTTGGCTCAAATGTGAATTGATTTTCTCTTGAGGAAATCTGTAAAATTAAGGAAACTTGTGAAACATAGTGAGTTCCCACTATGTCCCTGACTTTTCCCTCTGCATCTGTCATTTGTGTGTTTCCAAATAATTGCAGATCCACTGGACATCCATCCGAGTCTTGATGGCAGGCAGATTGATGTTGGCTCTTTGACAGGAAGTGTCAGAGCTTGGTTTCAGATCCAGATGTTCCCACCCTGCCCACAGGCCATCCCACAATGACCAGAGCATAATCCCCACGCACCAAACACATCGTGAGAGCAGGCGGGCTGTGGCTTTGAACGACAACCAGTACTGTACATGATCAGTTGTTTACCCTGTGGGAGAAACTCATGGGGAATGACCCTTTGTGTTTATCCATAGTAAGAACACTTGGCATGCATAAAGTATGATTAAAATGCTAATTAAATCAGCAGGGGACAAAAGGGTTATTGTGGTGTCTCGTCAATTGTGTTAGTTATGTTTAGTCAGGTATTTGTCATTCTAAGTTTAGTCAGGTTTCTGTGTAGAGTCAGGTTTTCATGTTACTTCACGTCTTGTCTGTCTATTTTATGTCTGTTATCTCTAGTCAAGTCACCATGTTTCATGTCATGTCTCGTTTTCCCATTTCCTGTTTATTTTTTACTTACCTCTTGTCTTTCTTTTCAGACCTTGTTACTTCCTCCCTTTGGGTGTTTTCCCACCATCGTCAGCGTCGGCCCCGCCCCTGATTGTTTCCAACTGTTCCCAATTCCCTCATGTTTAAATAGTCCTTGTCTCCCTTTGTCTTGTGCCAGTTCGTCTTGTTTCAGTGTGCTTCATATGTCCAGAGACCCAGCGTGATACCAGAGAGGAGAGTTTTGTTTGTTTGAAATCAAGAGTTTTGTTTTGTCCTCGCAAGAGTGATTTTTTGTTAAAACTTTGTTTTATTTTTCTCATTAAAATATGAGTCGTTGCATTTAAGTCCAGTATTTTTGTACCTCGTTTTAACAGTTATTGTATATTCATGTATTTCGGACACCATCACACAGAATGTTGGATCATGCACTGGTTCAAAATATGATACTTTAGAGCTGCATTAGTCAACATTTTCATACCCACAATGGATCAAATGAATTTGCGTTTGAGAGCTGCTGCTCAAAGCAAAAAACCCTATTATAATTTTTCTGCAGGTTTTGGGTTTTGACAGAATTTTTTGGGTTCACTCTCACGGCTCTAACCTTTTCCCCTGTTTTCTGCAAAAAAGCCTTGATGAACCTACTGAACACTGCTTGTATGGCACCAAACAGCAAAGTTAACGAGTAGCTGGCAAACAAAGTGGGAGAAAGTGCAAGTTAAAGATACAGTTATGTGAATGGTGATCTTGAAGAAGTCTTTGAAGGCCAAATCATTAAGAGCATATCCATAAACCCCACTGTCCATATGGGTCACCTGCAAACTTTAGTAACTTGTAAGAATAGAGTATGAAACTAAAATAATTATCTAGCTAACTACAGCGGACTAAATTAGCCCTCACAATGGACATTCGCCAACTTTGAATAACACAAAGTTATGCTTTTGCCTACCTCTGTCTGGAATGAAGGATAGTTTTTTTTTCAATTTTTTGTTAAAGTTTTAAATTGACAACTTTGCAACCATTCCAGTTCCTGCATTAGCTATAATATTCATGGGCAATAGTGTTAAAATGTTGTAAAATTAAATATATATCACCTGAAACAACACCATAGCTCAGGGGTGTCAAACTCAAGGCCCGGGGGCTAAATCCGGCCCGCGACTTCATTTGATGTGACCTGCAAGAGCTTGCAAAGAATATAATATAGAATAGAATCCAAGATTCAAGGCTTTTATTGTCATTTAGCTACAGTGTAGTTATTACAATGAAAATGTCACAGGCTCCTCCAACAGTGCAGCACAATAACAGATAATAGTGCAAGTAAATAAAATAAAATACAATATAATAGAAATAGTGCATAATAGTCTATATACAAGTAATTGGAATATTGATATAAATAAGTTTCAAACAGATGAATGTTATGGATGTTCGTTCAAAAGTTTTGATGTAATTATTGAATATTTGCTTTCTATTATTTGCCCTAGACTTCTGCTTTCAGACATAGTTATTTATGAAGTTATTACCCTATCCGATAATAATGCAGAGCCTATAATATAATATATTATTTAATATATATTATATATTTATATATGTATATTTATATAATCTTAAAGTTACAACTTTAACTTTGTCCTTGCAACCATAATGCTAATGTGGCCCGCGATGAAATTGACTTTGACACCCCTGCCATAGCTGTTAGAGCTATACAACTAAATGGATCACGGCTGTTTAGTGATGAAACCTCTCCCTGTCAGGATGTTTAAAAACTGATTGAGAAGCAATGAGACAGTTGCAATCAAACTTTTCTCCCTGACAATAAATCAAAATGACTCAAAGCTATTTGAAATAATTAATGATGATGAAAACAAGATCCGTTATTACATAAAATATTTTTTTAATGGTGCCGGTAAAGCTATAATGGTGTTGATATGACTTGCATAGCTCTTTGAGATGTTCATATGGGGAGGATTAGCTATAGCTGATACAACATTTTTACAGTCAGTAATTGTGGTCTTTTCCTTTTTGCACATTGAGAAATGTTTTTTTTTGTATTGGGGTGAATTGAGTACTTCACTTCCATGTAAATGAATTGCTCACAGCTGACATCAATGAATTTCCTATAGTAATTGTAATTAGTGAGAATCCTATAAAAGACCTCCCTCACTTCAGTAAGATGTTTGTCAAGGGTGGTGTCGACACGCAAGGAGATATTTCCCACGCTGCCTTGCAAGGGAAGACATACGCTGTGACGTAGATGAGGCTATGTGGCCAGACAGACGGCAAAGAGCAGATCAGTAAAGCTATATAGATCTCATTATCTGCTTTACTGCTGATTTCCATCATTTACCCATGTTATTTTTTTTCCAGTGTATTGCTATTCATCTTTTGTTTCTGTTACGGTGCTCTTCTGAAAATGAGACATAAAAACAATGACATAGTTACAGTAACACACAGTTTTTCCTATATGTAAGTTTGTTTCTCCCAACTTGTCAGTTTTCCGTTCAGTTTCCAATATCGATAGCTTGAGGTTTGTGTATTGATGATTGTAGTCAGTATTTAGTGTGCCACTTAGTAATGACTGTTCAAATAGTCTTCTAATGAGCTGACAAATGTTTGTTTTTGGAGAAGGTATCTGGTTTTGGAAGGGGTATTTTTAGTTTTGAGTGCCTTAGAGCACTTTGCAAGGAATGTATATTGTTATGGTAGAATGTGTTATTATGGTGACCGGAGTTTCAGTTATGAAAACACATTTGTCTCATTAGAGGACAATTTGTTCTGTTTCGATCGACTTATTCTTTTTTGTGACCAGTATTTTCAGTTTTGGTCATGTAAGTGCATTTTGCAAAAGATATTCAGAGTTATGGCAAGTGTGTTTCTGTTTAGATGGCTATGTTCTTGTTTTGAAGAAATGAATTTTGATTCTAAATAGTGGGTTTAGCAATTGAGAAAAACTGTAATTAGAGAACCAACAGCTGTTTCCTGATAGACCAGTACAGGCCAAACCCCAGATTCAACCACACCTGCTCCCTCGAGCACATAACAGAATGTCTTACATACTGTATGAAAATAATGCATACCGCACACACACACACACAAAACCAGGTGGCACCTTATGTTCACACACTCTGCACGTCAAAAAAAGGGCACATTCTGACAAAAGTATAGCCTCCACCTATCCTGTTGCTCTCTTCCGATCATAAAGTACATCCTAGACCAAAACACAGGCAGGCACACACTGGGAAATGATTTGGACGGCTGCCTAAGGGAAGCATTAGTTGCAATTTGGACAAACTCCCTATCAGACTTTAATTTATTTCTTTTATTTCCACATTTCGCTTTTTCATTTCCAGAACAAATCTAATTTTGCGTTTAAACCTGTACTTCAATCTAAGATATGTCCCATCTTTCTGTTGTGTTTCTTCGTGATTATATGAGCATCTGTATGTTATGTTTGTGAGTTCCTAGGAATTGGGCCCTTTCCCATGCCTGTTTATGGTCAAACTATGCTCGCAGGGTCACTCCGTCAGATCACAGCCTGTTGACACGGGAAGAAACAGAGTGAGTGAGGGATGTAGAAAAACAGAGAGGGGGAGAACGAAAAACATATTGCTGCCGTATAGTCATCCTAAGTCCCTTATTGATAATTCCACATAATATGCAAGTCATAAACTAAACTACTTTTCCACAGAACATACAAAGAAATATTAACATCAATCCAACATCAGACGGGAAGAAAAAGAAAAACGAGCTTTACAGCCAGTAGTGAATAAGGCAACTGGAATGTGTTAACTGTCATGAATTAAGTGTCAAATTGCCTTACACTACAGGTTTTGAAAGATATCTTATCTATTTCCCATAATTGAGTCAATGTGTTAGCTTGTAACTGGCAGAGGCTGGCACAGCCTTCTGCAAAACAGAACATTATATTTACTGATATTTTTGGTAGTGACATGTACTCACAATTTGAGTCATTAACAGTGAATGGAATGCAGGCCGGTCCTGTCATCACTTGTTGATCAATTTCAGATCATTCTGTCCGATCTCTATGTACTTGTTCGTAGCCTTTTAATAACTGAGACAAGAGTGTCTCCTGATGTTATGAAAGAACACATCCCAGTGCAGATTTAGGTCAGTCTGGCAGTACAAGCTGGAGAAAAAAGTCGTATGCAACAGTTTGGCAGATAACACAGGGAGGTGCCTTAAAAGACTATAGTTTGATCCAGTGTGTGTGTGTGTGTGTGTGTGTGTGTGTGTGTGTGTGTGTGTGTGTGTGTGTGTGTGTGTGTGTGTGTGTGTGTGTGTGTGTGTGTGTGTTGCGAGGACATTTTGGACATTGAATAAAGAAAAAAAAAAGAATCTTGGATTATGGAGATCTGCAAACATTGTCTGAATGTCCGATCTGACGTCAGGATGTTCAAACTTTGCTTAAATACTGAGGCCTTTATATTTTTGAGATGGCTAAATTATGCTTTTGGTAATAAAATGATGTTGGCTGTTAACACTTTTGCAATATCAACTTACAGTTTTTCTCAATCGCTAAACCCACTTTTTAGAATCAAAATTCCTTTCATCAAACCAACAGCACAGCCATCGAAACAGAAAACCATTTCTCTACAACAGTATACCATTTATCATTGATATCACACAAAATGCAGATGCTAAGCAGTGTTTTGCAAAACAGATCACACAATTCTCGAACTGAAGTTACAATTCTCTACACAAAGATCAAAAATCTTTTGTGTAACTCATGTCTAACAAAACAAAAATAATCTTCTCACAGTGGATAACACTTCCTCATAAACTTAGACCATAGCTACACTAATTGACACTTGATGTGCAAAATATTAACACTTGTTATCAGTCAATCACCCCATTGAAAAAGGTAACTCCATGGAATGTACTGTATACCTTACAGTAATGATGTTACATTGAAAACATTTACATGATAGAATTTGCATGACTGTACTTAAAATATGTTTTTAAATGGTGCCGGTAAAGCTATAATAGTGTTGATATGACTTGCATAGCTCTTTGAGATGTTCATATGGGGAGGATTAGCTATAGCTGATACAACATTTTTACAGTCAGTAATTGTGGTCTTTTCCTTTTTGCACATTGAGAAATGTTTTTTTTTGTATTGGGGTGAATTGAGTACTTCACTTCCATGTAAATGAATTGCTCACAGCTGACATCAATGAATTTCCTATAGTAATTGTAATTACTGTAGTGAGAATCCTATAAAAGACCTCCCTCACTTCAGTAAGATGTTTGTCAAGGGTGGTGTCGACACGCAAAGGAGATATTTCCCACGCCGCCTTGCAAGGGAAGACATACGCTGTGACGTAGATGAGGCTATGTGGCCAGACAGACGGCAAAGAGCAGATCAGTAAAGCTATATAGATCTCATTCTCTGCTTTACTGCTGATTTACATCATTTTTTTCCCAGTGTATTGCTATTCATCTTTTGTTTCTGTTACGGTGCTCTACTGAAAATGAGACATAAAAACAATGACATAGTTACAGTAACACACAGTTTTTCCTATATGTAAGTTTGTTTCTCCCATCTTGTCAGTTTTCCGTTCAGTTTCCAATATCGATAGCTTGAGGTTTGTGTATTGATGATTGTAGTCAGTATTTAGTGTGCCACTTAGTAATGACTGTTCAGATAGTCTTCTAATGAGCTGACAAATGTTTGTTTTTGGAGAAGGTATCTGGTTTTGGAAGGGGTATTTTTAGTTTTGAGTGCCTTAGAGCACTTTGCAAGAAATGTATATTGTTATGGTAGAATGGGTTATTATGGTGACCGGAGTTTCAGTTATGAAAACACATTTGTCTCATTAGAGGACAATTTGTTCTGTTTCGATCGACTTATTCTTTTTTGTGACCAGTATTTTCAGTTTTGGTCATGTAAGTGCATTTTGCAAAAGATATTCAGAGTTATGGCAAGTGTGTTTCTGTTTAGATGGCTATGTTCTTGTTTTGAAGAAATGAATTTAGATTCTAAAAAGTGGGTTTAGCGATTGAGAAAAACTGTAATAGATTTGCTTCCTACTGGTAGCCAAAAAAAAATCAGATTCAGAATTAGACAGGGAGCGATCCACGTGGAATAAGTTGGATCATAGTA
>NC_136904.1:24745103-24786269 GCF_949606895.1 Notothenia rossii
AAAATAGACAGAGAAGAAAAAATGCAAGTCAATGTACATGTGATTGTTATCAATGCAGACTCCAACATTGAAATTGAAAACATTATGCACATTTCATATTGGGGAGCAAAACTCTTTTGTTAATACCCAGCAAGGCACTGTCCACTTTGACGAGTATGTGACCATGATGCTTAGTTTATATGAAGAGGGACCACAGAAACAAAACCAAAAGGAAATTATTCACGTGCATCGCTGTGTTGATGTTACTGCAATTCAGACTGTTATTTTTGGATTTCTACCAGTAAACACTCCAAACAGTAAACCTCATCACCAAACAACTCCGGGAATTGACTGATCATCAAGAGTTGAAGATTCCTTCACTGCAGCTGAGTTTACCATCTCTCTTATGAGGCATTTAAAGTTATATATCTGTCTGCTGCATTCAACATGGTGAATCATCAGATCCTCCTTCGCACTCTCCAAGAACTTGGAGTTTCAGGCTCTGCACTTTCCCTCCTCACCTCATACCTCAAAGACCGTACCTACAGGGTAATTTCGAGAGGGTCCGAGTCTGACCCTTGTCAATTAACTAAAGGGGTCCCTCAGGGCTCTGTTCTTGGTCCCCTCCTCTTCTCCTTGTACACAAACTCGCTCGGATCTGTCATTAGCCCGCATGGTTTTTCATACCACTGCTACGCTGACGACACCCAATTAATTCTGTCCTTTCCCCGCTCAGAGACCCAGGTCGTCGCACGCATCTCTGCTATAGCGGACATCTCTCAGTGGATGTCTGCTCACCACCTCAAGCTCAACCTTGACAAGACTGAACTGCTTTTCCTTCCGGGAAAAGATTGTCCCACTCTTGACCTAACAATCAACATCGGCACCTCTATTGTTTCCTCGACTCAGACTGCAAGGAATCTAGGTGTGACCCTAGATAAAAAACTGTCCTTCACTGCAAACATTGCTGCTACAACCCGCTGCTGAAGATACACTCTTTACAACATCAGGAGGATACGTCCCAGCTGACCCAGAAAGCGACGCAGGTTCTGGCCCAGGCTCTCGTAATCTCACGCCTAGACTACTGCAACTCCCTCCTGGCTGGTCTACCTGCATGTGCCATCCGACCTCTGCAGCTCATCCAGAATGCAGCGGCTCGTCTGGTCTTCAACCTTCCTAAATGTTCCCACACCACGCCGCTCCTCCGCTCACTTCGCTGGCTTCCAGTAACTGCTAGAATCCACTTCAAGACAATGGTACTTGCGTACCATGCTGCAAATGGATCTGGCCCTTCCTACATGGTTAAACTGTACACCCCAGCACGTGTACTCCGCTCTGCATCAGCCAAACAGCTCGCTGCACCCGCACTGCGAGGGGGACCCAAGTTCCCATCAGCAAAAACACGTGGGCTTGCTCTCCTGGCTCCAAAATGGTGGAATGAGCTCCCCATTGAAATCAGGACAGCAGATAGCTTGCACATCTTCCGGGGAGACTGAAAACTCATCTCTTTCGACTCCACTTCGATCGATAGAATTACTAACAAAGAATTGCTAACAAAGCACTTATATACTAATAAAGGACTGGCTTATCTAAAACCAGTTGAGTAGCACTTGAAATGTTTTAGCTCTATGAAACCTGATGTACTTATATGATTCTGTTTTCTTCAAATTTGTATCTTGTTGGTCGAACGCACTTATTGTAAGTCGCTTTGGATAAAAGCGTCAGCTAAATGCAATGTAATGTAATGTAATGTAATGTAATATATCAAATATGCTTGCCAACAGTATTTTTTCTTTTTGTCTTTGTCTTGAGCTTTAAACTACCCCCCCCCCCCCCCCCCCAAGATTTCAGAGAGAATAACTTCGTGTCTGACGCTATCTCATTCTGCTAAACAGCTGTTTCATGGCCTCTAGGGACGAGCGAGAGAAGGGCTGCAGGATGGAAGAGAGGATTAAAACAAGAGACTGAGAGGCACAGAGATGGGAAAATATTAAGGAGGAACAGAGACAGACAGAGAAAGACAGAGGGACATGAAGATAGAGGATTCAAACATGCAAGGCCGTCGACACTTGCTTGATTGTGTCCGAAGCAAGAGGAGGAGAGTGGGACGAATACAACAAATAACATGAACTGTACTCAGGGGAATGTGGGTTTCCTTGACAACAGCAGGCATAGCCAAACAAACAGGCCCTTTCATAACAACTCAAAACAAACATGAAATGTCTCGCTTATTAGCACCCAGACATTGATAAAAAAAAAGGGCCACCCATCTCTGTTATCCTACAGGATAAATGTCCCCCCTACTTTCTTGTTATACATTCTACAATATACATTTGAGCTTCCGTGCTCCATATTTCAAATTGTTTGCAAGTAGACAGAGAATCTGGTTATCAAAGCTCAGGGAACTTTGGATGTATTTGAAAATGTGAAAAACCAGATCATCTGAGTTAACAGAACAACAGAAGGATAAGATGCTGGCAGACCCTCTTGCCCCAGATACTGCTACAGAAAGAGAGTGGTATATGTTTGGGGGAAGTTTTATAATTCTAGAGTTGTGCTGTGGGATGGGTGGGGTCTGGGTTATTCAGAGCTGTGTTTGATGAGCCAGCAGGTCCACCCTGTGTCCTGGCAAAGGTGCTAATGGATAATCAGTTGCAGGAGACTTGAATCACTTTAAAGCAATAGTGAGACAAACGTATTTGCTTTTCTTCCAGAGAGTTGATGAGAACTTTTATATTTGCACCTTGAACATAAAGCCATAGCCAACATCTGATTAGCTCAGCACAAAGACTAAACAGGGGGAAACGGCTATCCTATCTCTGTCCAATAGAAGACTAGCATCTTGTGATAGGATCACACCAGACGTAATGCTTAATGGGGCCAGGGAATGAAGCCGATGGGCTAATGGCCCCTTTCCCCGAAGAGCCCTTTCTCGGACCACCTCATCTCTGAACTTGCGGCTTCATTTTGAACTCAACAATCCTGTGCATCTTCAGGGCCCTCACTGAACTTTTTTTTTTAATTAGTGAACTTTTGAGGTGCTTGTAGGTGGATCTAGGTCCCTTAAACAGACATAGCTTGTTTTCAGTCGGTATGCTAAGCTAAGCTGGCAAGTGGCTAGCTTTACAAACACACGAGTGGTATAAACTGATTTCTCATCCAACTTTCCTTCCGAATGCCAATAAATGTATTTCCTAAAGTGGCAATCTCTTGCTTACAATGCTTCAGTCAATCCTTTACGAAGTCCACATACAAGCAAATAGCTGCAGGACAGGGAGAGCCAACTGTTCAGCAATGCATGACTCCACAAACACCCCCACCCCTCTTGTTCTTTCTTTCTTTCCCTCCTTCTTTCTGGGGCAGTTGAGCCTAATGAAATCATTACATAGCATAAAGTCTAACAACAGTTTGCACAGTTTCAGCAGGGGTCGGTCAAGTGGAAATCAAACTTCCAACGTTGGGATCAGATCACTCTGCCCACTGAACTAATTCCGGGCACAATAGCAGCGAGGTCACTTCTGAATGTAAATGTCAGATTTCAGAGAGAATAATCACATCCATATAATTTGAACTGAGTGAGGGTTTTGTTGAGAAATGAACAGCTTTCTCCCAAGTGAAGAGTCTTTTGTGATTAATGTCAAGAGTCAGGAGGGTGATCAACCCGATGAATTAACAGGGTGGAAGCCTGTTCGATGTATGTGTGCTACATAATTATTTAATGAGTACAGCAGATTGATGGCATTTGTGGATGTGTTTGTGTGAGACAAAGAGGGAGCAGGAGGGGGAATGTTGCCCGATCCAAAGAATGAATGTGGGTCAGTGTGTGTGTGATGAGTAGGTCACAGTATGTGACACACTCACTCTCTCACTCTCACACACACTCACTCTCTCACACACACTCACTCGCACATACTGCTGGACACTATACTTTCCTCTCATCCTCTCATCAGCTTCAGTTTTGCCCAGGTAGCACCAGCCTCCTACCAGCTGTTTTGGCCCTTCGATAACAAAACATCACAAGCTGTAAACTTTGAACAGCCCCCCAGAGTTTGTTTAATAGGTTTAGTAGGTGTTTAAAAGATTCAATGAATAAAAGTATTACGAGGTTCCTGTATATCTGTGATAAAAACCAAGCATAACTGGCAAACTTACAAATATTACTGATAGAAATTCCTAATAATAAAGGGTCTGTGAGGTAGGCTATTCATGCATATCAGTGCAGACAGCTATCTTAGAAAGTAGTCTGGTAAACCCTTGAATCTAGCCTGTTTTACAACATGGCAACCCACAAGTTTTAATTCATGGATAATGTAATACGCATAACAAATGAGTTATTGATAAATGCAGCCTTAATTGAATGTTTGTAATAGCCAAAGTGCAACGAAAATATTCAAAACTATGCATTATATTCAACTAAAGACAAAACAGATTTCCTATTAACTTCCGCTTTCTGTTGAAGTGAAGCGATAAGGGATTTAAAGCAGTAAATTGTTAACCAGCAGCATCGATATGATGCGTCACATGACCATGTCGGGGTCGGATATGCATATGCTCATTCACTCATTGTGTGTATCTCGCCTGCAGATGTGACAGTGTGGCAGACAGCAGACCGCCTCCTCCAGCAGCACACAATGATCCAACTCTTCATCGACTCAAGTCGTCAGTTCCTGAGACGAGCGCCGAGAAGCCTCTGTCCTTTGTAGCAGGAGTGTTCACCAGATAAACCCCCATCGTGGGATCTGCCTGTTTTGGTTTGAGGCGGGTTTTCCCCTCCGTGTTCATAAACCGGCTCACCTGCAGAAGCTAAAAACCATGCGATCCCGGGCTGCGCTCCCCCGGTAAGTCACCTTTATGTGCGGTTTGTCTATGCTCGGAAAAACTTTACAAGTCAATTTAGAGAAGTTCCTAAGCAGTTAACTGCGATGTTAAATGTTAACTGTACTGTTAAAATGTAATTGATGCAGTGGCAAAATAAGCGATTTATAGTTTACAGATGCCCCCCCTACAAATAATGTACATGCCAAACACGCCGAAGTTGCTTTGAGTTTTTATGCTCCCCACAAATGGAATAAACTTCCAGAAAACCTGAGGTCTTCACCAACGCTGAGTTCTTTTAAGTCGAGGCTAAAAACACTACTTTTTACAGCTGCTTACCCAGAAGCCTTTTAACTTGTTTTAGCACTAACCGTATTTACAATGTCGTTTTTAAACTATTTTATATCTCATTAATCCTTTGTTTTTATGAAACTGTTATTCCATTATGTTTATTTATTGTGTTCCTCTCTGTTCTATTATCATGTGTTAATAACCATGTAAAGCACTTTGAATTGCCTCTGCGTCTGAAATGTGCTATATAAATAAACGTACCTTACCTTACCTTACATTTTGATTAATTCAGTTACTCAATGTGTGAATGACTTGCAAGATGCAACTATGTCATGCTATATATTTTAGACAGGTGTTACTTATATGTCTTGTGTAACCCTGAACCCACAAATAGAGACTACAGTCAGTAGAGAAAAAAATGTTATTTAGCTACTTTTGAAGGTTTAAGGTCCAATTCCCATACCACTTAAGGAATTTTCCATCAGAGTATAGTGGCCTGATCTTTGCCCTATTCTTCATTTTTGCAGCATTACAACAGTGGAAGTTTACAGCTGCCAAATTCCAGGGCAGAAAAAAAAATCCTCAAGTTGAAATCCTCCTCCTCAATTCCCATAGTTGTAGTTGTGAATTCATGACGCTGACTTTAGGAGTGGGAATTTCTCTTCATGCAGACAGCAAGAGTGACAAGGACATCCAATCACATTCAACAGAGCCTCTTGAGTTCTGCAGAAATGTTCGAGTCTGACAGGAATGGATCTTCAGTTAGTTTTCCTGATCTGTCCTTCTGTCCATCCACAGGTTTTCCTCCATTCTATTTCTCCTCTTCCTTCCCCCTGTTTTTTCCTTTTCCTCCCGCCCCCAGTGGGTTCCCCAGCGTGTTCCTGTGGTCCTCGCACAGCAGACGGAGGCTCGATCAGCCCCTCACTTCCTGTCTCCGGCCCGCTTGGACGTCAGCTCCCCCTGTGACCCAGAATGCCACAAGAAGGCTCCTCGTCCAAGCTACTGGGACCTGCGACGTCTTCTGGCCTATGAGACACTCAACTCGGATGGGCAGCTTACTGAGACAGCTGTTGCGATCTATGGCTACGACCCCAACACGAGTCCGGCCTATTCCTCTGGGTCTTCTGGGAATGCCCAGCGGTCACATGTCAGGAGGAAGCGACAGATCTTTGGCCATGATGGGCGTTTTAGCATTTCTGGGCAGAACCACTTGCTGAAATATCCATTCTCAGTGGCCGTCAAGCTGTCCACTGGGTGTTCTGGTACATTGGTTGGCGACCGTCACGTTCTCACAGCTGCTCATTGTGTTCATGATGGTAAAAACTATGTGAAAGGAGCCCAGAAGCTCCGGGTTGGGTTTCTAAAAACGAAGCATCGAGACACACAGGCTGTACACTCCTTTGACCTTTCCTCCAACTTCACCAACCATGTTGAAGGTGGCCACGTTCCTTACGCCCCACCAACAAACGACAAAATGAAGTTCCAGTGGATCAGAGCGAAGCGCACACATGTGCCTAAAGGATGGATTAAAGGGAATGCCAATGACATAGGAATGGACTATGACTATGCTTTGCTTGAGCTCAAGAAACCCCACAAACGCCGCCACATGAAGTTAGGAGTCAGCCCCCCCGCTCTGAGGCTGCCCGGTCGACGAGTCCATTTCTCAGGGTTTGACAATGACCGTTCAGGCAAGCTTGTGTATCGGTTCTGCCGGGCCGGCGAGGAGACGTCCGACCTGCTGTACCAGCACTGTGATGCTCAGCCCGGGGCCAGCGGGTCAGGGGTCTACGCCCGGATGTGGGATGGGCGGCGCCGGCGCTGGGAGAGGAAGGTGATAGGTGTGTTTTCTGGGCATCAGTGGGTCGAGCGACAAGGGGCGTCTCAGGAATTTAATGTTGCAGTGAGAATCACACCTCTCAAATACGCTCAGATCTGCTACTGGATAAAGGGAAACTTTGTGGACTGCCGAGAAGGGTAAGGGGTGTAGCAACAAAACCGTAGGCCACTATATCCTCATACATCCTACTGGATCATTGGGGGCTGAAACAACTACAGTGTTCAACCCACCACTAGTAACACTGACATAAAATCAAAATAAACATCAACATTTAGTTTCCCCTGATCACATATGGCAATATCAGTAATGTAAATACAGACCCAAATCCAGTAGTGACACTAAACATAGTAAACAGGACCGATTCATTTCCATACTTCCATACAATACTTAGTTTTGTATCTTCTCTCCCATTTCTCAAATATGACAACGTTTTACATGTGAATTAACTTGAAAAAGTGTAAGTCATGTGGTTTTGCAGAACAGAGGCACACTTATCCGTTTCCTGGAACAATTTTCTTGTTGATAATTTCATCTGGAAGACACTCATATCTGGAACTTGCATGGACTGATATAAAACAGGTCATCAGATCACAAGGAGCAGGACTGGGAAAACTATTTCACTATGTATTCTAGCCTTTTAGTGTGCTTATACTAAAGATTGCACTGTTTAAACTCTTGAAGGTTCTCTACTGAATAGTAGGATTTTCGTGGATGAATGTACAAATCAGCAACCAAAGGTGCCTGCAGTTTCTCTTTTAAAGATGTGTCTTCTCTCAGTGGACAAATCTATCTACATAGAGTGCTCTGTCAGCTACACAAACTGTGTTTTGGAGGTATATTTAACTTGTTACACAGAAAAATATTTTAGATGACTGCAGATTACTTTACTTTATGAAGCCCATTTTGTTGAGCTTTATACATTAATGCTTAGCTCCCTCTGGTGGCAAACATAAAACATTGTAGACGTCCATCATCATGCAGACTTAGCCAAGGGCTACATAAGCACTTTTTGCTTCCTACTTTAAAACGTGTGAAACTGCAAATGTTATGTCTCAGAAACTGAACGGAATGAAATATATGCTCTGAAATGAGCAACTGTTTCAAATGTGTTTCTTTTCCAGCAGGCAACATGTCCCTCATACAACACGATCATTTTTAAACATTTGTTTTATTTTGGATGTCAAAAGAGTAAACAGCCGAAATATGAGGACCAGCTCCAATGACTTCTCCAGCAGCAACACATTCAACAACAGGTTCAACCAGGAGATTGAAACTAAATCCTGGGATATGGCACATGGAAAACTAACTGCAAATTTGACAACTTTCATAGCCGTAGCTGAAAAACAGATCATCAGCTTCAGTTTTAATAAAAACCTGTTTTCAAGTTTCTTATAAGCTGAAGAAACGCCAAATACACTTTGGGGCAATGTGGTCAAGCTCTTATAGGACCTAAAATCTTTCCAAATCTTGTTCCTCTTCTTCAGTTGTGGTGTTATGGGTTTCTTAAAAAACAAAGAATGTGTCAAACTTGAGCAAAGACATAACATTCAAGAACAAGATTTCAATCAAACTTAAAAATGTCTTCCCTCTGTGTTACTGAGATAAGGGTGATATAAGTACACCCATTAAAAAAACTGAAATTGATGTGATGGTGCTCAATCGGAGGGTGGTGCTACTACCCTTAATACCTGCCAATCCAAGAAACATTTGCTACATTCAAGTGGGAAATGACTGCAAAATAAAGCAGAAACACAGAGGAGAGGATTTAAGGGCTGGATGTGCAGAATAAGCATAGTAATGGGCACATGTACGGCATTTGTGTATAAGAAAAATAAATCTTCAAATTCAGAGACACAGAGCAGCACCGGTGATCCAGACAAGTACACACTGGTTCATCTCAAAAGTAGTTTCCTCCCTCTCATTTACACTCAACATGAAACTCGACTGAAACAGTCAATGTGAGATTCACGACCTCACAGGAAACATTGAGCTTTTGATTTTCTACTTAGATTTGAACCTCAGGATAGGAAAAAACATTTTTTCTGTTGATTTCTATCTGAATACTGAACAGCCTACTGCTTTTAGTTTTTGACTGAGTTAGAGACGGTGAATGAGAGGAGGCTCATAAAGAGAAACATACTTTGGAGTAAAAGGATGTTCGCCAAATGTGACTTAACAGAAAAGGCAACAGCATGCAATAACCTGTTTCAAACACCATACCGGTAACTGAGAATACATAAACTGGTAATGACGTGACGCATAGTCTCTCTTCATCACCCATGGAAAGGTCACTATAAGAACACCCTCTGCTGTCAAATCCTTGAGAGCACAATGACAATATGATATATTTGCAGTGAGAAGTGTTAGGTCCTAGGACGTACCAACAGAAATCTTTATTATTAGCCACATTTGTTCCTTTATCTACATCCAATCCACAAAAACCCTATTGCGATATGGTCCTAATACCATTATGGTTTAAGCATTGAGGCACCACATCGAAAACATTGACTGGATCACCTTTAACAAATGTGTCATTGAGAACTTTTCAGCATGTCAAAAGGGTAATCAGGCATCAGCAAGTTGACTTTAATCCTCTTCTGGGTACAGCAGCAGCCATGCAAAGTTAACACTTCTTAAGGAAACACCAGAGCAGGCAGGGCTATATGACAAGAAAAAACAGTCAGGGTTAAGCTGTTTTCTGAAATGATTTGTGGGTGTGCTTTTAATTTACAGATGCCAATAGTATTTCCAGCCCCACACACAGGTTGACACTCGGGTGTACGTTTGTAAAGACTGGTGCTGTAACTGCCCTCCAGATAGCCAATGAAATGAAAGAAGCAGATACTGAGAG
Organism: Notothenia rossii; assembly: GCF_949606895.1. Classification (NCBI taxonomy): domain Eukaryota; kingdom Metazoa; phylum Chordata; class Actinopteri; order Perciformes; family Nototheniidae; genus Notothenia; species Notothenia rossii. The sequence continues at coordinate 24,754,877 of NC_136904.1, forward strand.
TGAAAAACAAAGTACCTAATGTGATTGAGGAATAATACCGCCATCTCTGCAGAGGAAGTGGATCAGAGTACCTAAGGTGTTTTCCCTATAGACTCATCTGAAGGTTGTACCAACGTTTTATTCTACTTGGTGGTTCAAATCCACACTGAGGCTGTTTGGAGCCACACTTTGATTCAGCAGGTTAGCTTAGCTTAGCACAGAGACTGGAAACGGTGGGAAACAGCAAGACTGGCTCCGTCTAAAGGTTACAAACTATTAAACAAATTACATTTCCTTTGTTTAATTCATTCAAATGTGTGAAAATGACAAGACAAATGTCTGTGGTTGCCTGGCAACTGCTCAAGGCCAATAAATAGTCTGGCGCTGTTGTTTTTACGCTTAAATATTTGTTCTTATTAAACAAAGGAGACATACGTGCTGATGAGTGAGTTTTAGAGGTGCTGGAAGGCAGATTCTGTTACTATCGGTTTAACCAGGCTAGACATTTAATACATTTCTGCCTTTTTGCGCTAACTGTGCTGTTGCCTCACACTTGATGGACAGATATGAGTCAGGATCTTCCACTGCTCTGAGTGGCTCGTCTGTTCGACTGACTGTCAGAGGCCAGGCTTGCTCTGTGATTGGCCACCTGCACTTAAAATATCTTTGGTGAAAGTCACCTCCTGGCATTCCCTGACTTCCCTGTCGCCTAGCAACAACATAACATGCTAATGTCATCAGCGTGGTAATGCCCGGCGTAACTCGAAATAGTATACAAAATAAAAATATTCTTTTAAATAGGTATATAAACATTGCATTACAAATAGAACCGTATCAAAACATGGTTACGAGTTCACAGTCAGTCCCTCATCCTCCAAGCGTGAGTGCGGATCAACCCTCCGGTCTTTTTCCAGACCCCCACCCGTCTCGCCTCCACAACAAGAATACGTGGGTGAGGTCTCGCTGTGCGGAGGATCACTGCACCTTGAGCCCCAAACTGTTAGAGGACACAGGGTAGGAGTAGGCTTTGCCCAGCACGATGCGATCTCGCAGCAGTTTAAAAAGGACATAGTAGTTGCAGAAGAGAATAAGGCCCAGAGACAAAGTGTGGTTCCAGCGCTCGGAGCGCAGCAGAGAGTATAACTGGTACAAAACCACACTGGACTCGATCCAGATCAGCAGGTTCAGGATCCGCAAGGGCTTGTGGAACAGGAACTGGAAGACCAACAGACAGGAAGAGATAAGATAAATAAATGCATACAGAAAGGTCAAAGCACTTAATATGCAGGGTGTGAACCATCTTTCTTTAATGCAATATGCAATATAGAATATGCTTTCAGAGGTAGAAGGAAACTGATTCTTCCGCTGTGTAATACTTTTGTATAGTATCGCAAGTGTACTTCTCTTCTAATTTGATATTTTACAGGTTAATCCATCCGTCATTATAATAAAAAGAACAGATACTCACATAAAACCTTGCATGGGAAACATCAGAGGGCAGAGCAACATTATAGGGTCCGACTGCCTTATACAGCGATCGACTGTGTCGTACCAACACCCCCTGAGGCCAAATGGTGCTTTCTGACCACCTGCAAAATATATCGAAAGTTATCCATGCACCATTGACAGTCAATTTGAAAGTCTCTGTCTAATGTGTTTACGATTCTCCACTCACACATGCTGAGGAGCGTTGCTGTACGAGCCGTGCTCCAGTTTCTGCCAGCGGCCCAGGTGAGCGGCCGAGCGATGCATCAGGTCGCAGTAGCTGGGCGGCAGCAGCTGACTCATCAGCATCACAAACGCATTGATCCACACCATGATCAGATGCTCACAGGACCAGCGCATGTCATAGTACTGCGTGCTCTGTTGGAGTTAATGGGAAAAGGAACTGTATATTTACTATTTTACAGCAAGAAACCAGGTCAAATGTAGGGCAGGGGTGTCCAAACTACGGCCCGGGGGCCAAACGCGGCCCGCTGACCATTTTTGATTCGGCCCTCAGCAAATAAAAAAAGTATAATGGAATATGGCCCACAAATGAAACTTGTGCTTGTCTTATACTGTACTTCTTAAATCTAAACAAACATATATTACACAGTAGTATTCATGTGTTAATAAGACCACTTTTCAAATAAATTCAGTCAATTAAAGTTGGAAACATTTTCTAATAAATGTTAGTTGATAAGAAAAAAGCCCAATGACTTATTTACATAACAAGCTTGAAATACACCATTCCTCTTTATTATGATCAATCTGAGGCTTCTGTTTTTAAGGGATGAGCTGCCAACACTCACACAAGCATCATGTACCTACATTTGATTGATTTTGCTAACTTATAACTGAACTTATGAGGCAATATACCTCTAGAGCCCAGCCCAGCCCTTTGTATATTTTTCTGTGTGTGGCCCTCTGTGAAAAAAGTTTGGACACCCCTGATGTAGGGTCATGATGTGATGGGATACAGAAATAATTGGCACTTTAACGCTGATATTCTCAATAAAATAAAAACAAAAAAGACAGATACCAACCTTAACAAAGCAGAGAGGCAGGAAGGCTACGTAGTAAGCACTGAACAGCGAGTTGAAGAGCACTTCCTTGATTCTACGGTTGAAGTCGCTCTTTAGCTCCTCCACCTCTGCTCGAATTAACTCCGGCGTGTGCAAGTGTGTGTGTGGGGGGCAGGTGTGTGTAGGCATGAGCGGGGGACTGGAAAACTGCTCTCTGAGGTTCTCTCGCAAAAGGAAGAGGAAGTCACGTGGTCGAAAGAACGGCGTCTCTGTGAGCTCTGTCTGCTGGTGGTCTGCGGGGTAATCGCTGTCAGCTGGTGCCGTTTGGCTTTTCCCTCCCTCCTGATGGAAACAGCAAAGAGGGACGTACACACCAAATCTGGAATGGAAGGAGGGCGGGGAGCCAACAAGGACAAAAGAAGAGCAGCGAGTTTTAGTCTTTTGAACTGACAGCAGGATGAAAATGAAGTTTATGTATGTGTGAGTGTCTAAGTAGGTCCATGTGTGTTATTTGTCATTTCAAACAACCCCTATGTAATTTTTCGTTTTTATTTTATTCTACACATTTTCTTTTGTATTTAATTTGCCATTTTCGGGTCACTAAAGAGATATGATTTGCAAAACTGTACTTTTAATATAATGTAAAATCAGACATTAAGAGAGGTTGGGTCCACGAGATCCATTAGTGCAGACATACAAAAAGGACAAAGTAGCAACAAGCTCACTGTGAATCAACTGATTAATGGCTATTTGTACTGAACATCTAATGTGTGGTGGCGAAAGGAAACATATTTTTAGATTTATCTGGGGATTTATTTTATGCTGATAAATGAAGGTTTTTTTCCTTTCACTTCTGCACCACAACAGCAACGTCATGGTTTGTTAAGTTTTGTATCAGATGCACTCCATGCCGTCTATGATACATACACAGAATTGAAACAAAAATAAAATAAATAAAATATTGGGTTGAGTCATTTCCTTTAGAGTTTGATGCCACAGACAACATCAATTAAAATAACCCACAACGTTGCTAATCATGTAAGTGTCAATATACCAGCTGGGGTATTGTGGTCCCTGTACATCATGAACATTTGAAACCTGCCACTGCTTTTGATCTTGTTTATGTAGAGCAGAATCAGTGTCTGAATCCATCAACGGCAGTGCAACAAAAACAAGCATAGTTCAAAGTTCTCCATCAAAATCTATTCAACTCTTTCAACACCATGAATGACTTTGAGTAGAGAAAGTGAGAGTGCCATGTTCTGCATTGCTGTTTATCTCTTTATGATGGCAGGCCTTTTGATCCACTTAAAGCCTTTCAGAACAGGTATTTACAGGTTCTTCTGCCTTGAGACGTGGTCAGATCACAACTTATACATGCATTTCCTGGCCTTTAGACTGCAGTGGTTCTCAACTGGTCAGGCCTCGGGACCCACTTTTTCCTGAGTCAATAGATCGCCCAAAATTTTGAACCACTCAAATCTATTCAACAAAAGATCGTGAAGTAATATATACTCTTTTCAGCATACATTATTAAAGTGAAGTACAGTGCATATCCCTTATATCCCTTCACAGAACTAAAGTATGCTTTTAAATAAGGTTTAATGAGATGATGGAATCAAAGCTAAACTGTATAACATAAAAAGGCAAACTGAAAACCCAACCCCAGAAGGGGGTCTGGGGGGATTCTCCCCCAGGAGATTTTTAGAAATACTAACATAAACTACCCATTCTGGTACACTGAGAAGAAAATAAATAAATCTATTGCTACCCGACATATTAATAATATTTTATGCCATTGTTTCTTTTTCACTTTGTTCTTACAGCTTGCTGCTCCACTCAGTATACTATAAAGAATAGTTCTACCGCAAAGTTATTCTCCGTGGGGACTTCCGGCAACAATCTTGATTCTGATTGGCCAGAAGGCTCGGAAAAACATCAGCAAACATTTTTTATTGAGAAGATGATCACTACGTGACAGAAGTTTTCAAAAGTTTTCAAAACCACTGCATGCACAGCGTTAGAAAATCGGGCTTCAAAATAAAAGTTTGACCCACTTTTGGGTCGCGACCCACCAGTTCAGAACCACTGCTTTAGAGGGTATGGTAGGGGGTAGCAAAGACTCACGGGTATCCCAGGAAGAGGAGGTTGAGCACAGAGTGGTTCTTGCAGAGGTTGACCAGCGTCCAGCAGAGCACCCAGCCGCAGAGCGTCAGCAGGCTGAGCCGCGCTGCGATCAGAACCACGTAGCGGAGAAGGGATCCGCCGCTGCTCTGAGACACCTGCACAGGACGCCACCACAGGTTACCAGAGAGACAGCCAGGGGGTTTGATTCCCACAGAGGTTATGTGTATTTAACGTTGCTGCTTATTGTATGTTGTGTGTTTACCTCTGAAACGATAGTCCACACAAGCCTCCTGGCCAACATGACTGTAATGAAGATAGCCAGGTGGTAGTCCATCAGATGGAAATTCTGTTCAAACATAGAGGAGAAAGAAGCAATCATTATTTTTCCATGGAGACATTTTTTTTGTTTGTTAAATTGTACATATTAAATTAGACCTGAACACGACAATATATTGTTAATATTTTATGAACTGTGTGCAGTGGCTAAACAACTGTATTGGTTTTCCAATTCAGAGAAGTCATTACTGCCAAACTGTTAATGTTTTACTTATTTAAAAAAAAAAAGAGGGAAGGTTGATTCCAACTCTTTTTAACACAGATGTTCCCTGCTCACATTCAAAAATGAGTTTTTGTTTGGTTAAAGAAAATAAAGTTGGAATATTTCTAATAAACAGAGAAAAAAAATAAAGAAAACAATAGCAAAGAAGTCACTTAAAAGTAACAAATAAATAAATAGAAAAGCAATAACAACTCAAGCTGGTGTGTGTACATCTTTTTAATATTCATGGTACATGGATTCAACGAAAAAGATTAGCCCGGTCTTTGGATGTAAAGTGTTCCCGCTTAAGATACGTGTGAAAAATGTAGATTTGTTTTTACATTTTCAAAGTTAAGAAAAAAAAAGCATGACTTTGATTGGCCAGTGTGTTCTTACGAGCGAGGTAGAGGCAGCAGGGTGGCTGTACGGGTACCACCACACCGTCCTGTAGATGTTTATGTACTGGACAAACAAGGCCACCAGCAGATACAGGAAGAGCAGGAACTCAAACAGCAGGCTGCTGTCCAACGGCAGCTCGGGGATCCTCGAGTGACGCACCGGCTCCGGAATAATGAGGGCCGAGATAGGGGGCGCAGACTGACCCACCACGTTACTGCTGCTGAGGGAACACAACCACACCTAAAATACACTTGTAGACAAAAAAGTGTGGTGCAGAACAATGTTTGTGTCACATCACACCCAATTCTCAGACCTTGACTCAGGCTTGAAGTTCATCTCTATTCTTATGCCAGTTTTACATGGATTACATCTAATATTTTTTCAGAGAAATCCATTTGCAACTATTTTGATGGACAACTCATCTTTACGTAAATTATCTCTTTGTCATTCTTAAATTATTTTGCTTTAATTCCAAACAATGTCCCAACATTTTAGTGACCTTAATCTATAAATAACGGTAATTCTGTAAGACAGAATATAAATGACGTGGAAGAGATGACTACATGGTTAAAGAATATGTTTAGCTGATGTTTGATATCCAGGCTCTGATATTCTAGACCTAGGGGAATGACATTAACAATTTAGCGGAAGTGTATCAGAGCCTGCAGGTGGATGCTGGGGTGGAGCTCTTTAAATACTAAAGGCTCAGCAGCAGCAAGCGCATCGTTTTCAGGAGAGCCTTTGATTGGCCACAGACGGCTCAAGTCAGAGACTGTTTGAATCCATTTGTAAGTATTGCTGATAACACTTAGTTGTGTTCAATTTAATGGAGTTACTGTTAATCTCCTGTAATAATGACAAGTAAGTCAAAAATAATTTTAAATGATAATACGGCTAGCTAATGTCTGATAAAGTACTTTAAACATTCCATCTAAGTGGACAATAAAAAAGAGCATTAAAGCCTTACTGGGTAAGACCTAAAGTGAAATGGGGTTTTCTTTCCAGATTTGTTTTTAAGTTTCCATTCAGCATAACGTCTGATAAAAACAGAGTGTGCTCACCTGTTCCTGATGCCTGTCCCATTGCTGATGTTGCCTCCGACCAGAGTCTGCAGGGACGGCAGAGCTGAGCGACTTAGCTGCTGTCTGCTGGGACCCCTGCGACCTCCTGGCATGGTCGCCAGTTACCTTGGCAACCACGGACGCCGCCCACCAACCAACAGCCGCTGGCACTCCTCCGCTTCTCCTCAACGAGCCACCATGTACAGTCAGGCCACTGCGGGGGGAAATACAAAACTGTCAACAGAAGTCAACAGATTATTAAAAAAATGCAAGTCACGCAGAGACGTAAAACCAACAAACCTGAGGCCTAATCAACATTTATAGGAGAGCACCCCGGAGACAAATTAAATATAATTTGAGTATAGACCCGTCCCGTGGTGTTTACTTCACACACAAATTGAGCAGTTGTGAAATTAATGAGTGGAAGGATAATTGGAGCACTGTGCAGATGCTGCAGTTTGTCAATTACTTATTTATAATATGTTAAATGTTATGTTCTCCCTCAGTGTTTCCCCTAGGTTTACTGCCTTTGCAGGGTGCTGCTCGAAACAAAAATTCGGGGCACGCACATTTTTTTAATCCTCTGGAGCAGAGAGAGGAGCTGTGGATTATTGTTATTGATATCGTACAGTAACAAAGTATTTGTACATTAAAAATTAATAAAGTACAGTGTTACACTGTACTGTATTACTTGTATTCAAGTGAATAAGAGAATGTGAATAAGCAAAGCAGTGGACACAGAAACATGCACACACTGGATAAATAACATGGCGTTTAGTTTATTTAATACAAGAGCACATGTTCAATGTGAAAAGTGACCGTAGATAGATTACTTCAGTTGACCTTTGGTGCTATATATATATATATATATATATATATATATATATATATATATATATATATATATATATATATATATATATATATATATATATATATATATATATATATATATATATATATATATATATATATTAAATAAAAATAAATAAAAAAACACCTTGAATTTCAGGCAGGGCGCGGGGCCCCGCTGAAGCGTCCCGCCAAGACAATGGTAGGGGAAACACTGTCCCTTATGTTTATTAAATGGTTAACTGTTGCATGACTTGTAATTCTAAGTACAACACAATTAGACATAACTAAGTTAGACATCTGCCTGCAGGACCACAGATATTCAGCCGTCACTGAAGTTGATGAAAAATAGATCTAAACAGATATTTCACCACTGTTAAAAATGTTGGATTAAAAGTAGGAAACTACGTAGCCCTGGAGGGTTCATTGATAGAAAAATAAATAAAACGTGGCTACGAGTTAATAAAGCGTGGCCTCGTTTTATTTAAATTGAGGGATTCCTGTCCGTGACTCACAGTATCTGCTGCCCACAGCTGTTTTATAGAAGGAAAACCTCCTTCACTTTATGAAATCTCTGCGGCACCAGTGGCCTGTACTACGAAGCAGGATTTGCTATTTACACTATTCATTCATGAAGTATGACGCTGCACTGTCAGCACGCGTCTCCATGTTTGTGATTGGTAAAATGTTGCTAACCCCGTCCCTTTCACGTGAACGCGCTCTCAGCCGGTCAGAAACCCTGGTTGATTTAGAGTTGATAACCAGCTTCGTATGACCGCTGAGCGACATCGCGTTTGTTAGGGTTAGTTAAACCGGGTAAGTCGAAACAATCCAGGGTCTTTTGAACTGGCTTCGTCGTACAGGGCACTGGAGGCAGTAACGTGTAACTCAGCAGAATCTGAGAAGAGCAGCACCAGCTGCAAAGAGCTGTGCCTTTTACTATTTACTTCACTGCGTTTCCCTTCATTAGAACAGCTGAATAGAGATCGAGGCTGCTACGTTTAACCACACACACACCTATACACACATCGAACTACCAGTGTGTGTGTGTGTGTGTGCTCAGCTACCACGAACAGTAATTTACACAAATCTGGTTCTCCATAGTTATATGTGTATTCCCAAATGAAATAAATTCGTTTAATCTTAATCTCGATGTGCTATAGTCCTGCCGGAGTGCACCGGAACGAACGATACTATCTCTCTCTCTCTCACACACACACACACACACACACACACACACACACACACACACACACACACACACACACACACACACACACACACACACACACACACACACACACACACACACACACACACACACACACACACACACACACACACACACACACACACACACACACACACACACACACACACACACACACACACACACACACACACACACACACACACACACACACACACACACACACACACACACACACACACACACACACACACACACACACACACACACACACACACACACACACACACACACACACACACACACACACACACACACACACACACACACACACACACACACACTTAAAGTTGGTATCTCGTGCGCACGAGAAAGTAAAACGTGGACACGCTTTATTTATTTGTCTCTACGAACCCTCCAGGGCACCGTAGGAAACAGTTCAAAAGCCGTTTCCTTAAATAAACCAGCAACTTAACAGCTTGATCTGAGAATCTGCTGCACTTTAAAACAAAGACATTAACGTTCATTGTTTGGTCTGTTTGCCACTGCTTTGCACCAGATGTAAACTTGAAATTAAATATCGCTATGAAAAAGGCATCCTGCCAGTTCTAAAAGGATTAAATCTAATAATGTGTCAATGGACACATTACCATCATGTCAATAATGAGGAAACAGGAACTATGTCAGCAGTCCATTTCATTTAGTTTTTTGAAAAGTGCTGTATAAATAAAAATAAAGTTATTTCTGCCTTCACAAACCTGCCAGGGTTTACCCCAGGAAACTATTGAGCAGAGGTGGGGGTCCACTCATATTCTGACCTATTTGTTATTCTTATGTAGCATTAATAGAAGTGCATTTAGTTGTGAAATCCAGTGTAAACAATGGCATTAAATCAACCTCAAATCTTTAATGTACGGCATTTTTTATTTGCGTGAAATAATCTCCGAAGCGTGCACATCTTTTAAGTTTAATTTCAGAATTTTAGAGGAGGGTATAACATGCATCCAGTCATCGGCTGGAATTGAACGGGCTGTATGGAACTTAATGTAACAAATTGATAACAGAGACTGCATTTATTTTTTATTAAGTATCATTTCAATACACAAATTCTTAGTCATTCATTTGAGTTTTGAATCCCTAATCAATCAAATAACCGGTTGTTTTTTTTATGAGTGTTCAACTTTATGGTGATTTTATGGATGCGTTTGCATTATAAACCCTATTGTTCTCCAGCTCCACTACAGATTACAGCCTCTGAATTTGAAGGAATCGCTCTCCCAAACAAGTTCAAAATAAACTACGGTTGGATTTATTGCATGACTGTTGAATAGACCATGGCTGACATTTTGACTCGTGAATGCAGGAAAAGCACAGTTTTCATTATGTATATTACATAATATAATTTGTAGTATGTATTAACATTAATAATAAATCCAATTGATTAAGTATTCAAGTTAACGATATCAGTGAAGGAACATGCACAATACACCTGTGCTTCACTTGCTTTAGTACAAATGTCTGCCATGAAAAGAGGCTACGTTCAGCGGTAGTTAAGAAAGTGAAAATGGGAAACAAAATGAAAATGACTTATAGTACTTAGCTATCATCATTTCACCTCATAGAAGCAGCTCCATTTACCACGATTAAATAAAAAAAAAAAAAGCCTTCCTGTAACTGTAACACCACTGGCAACTGTTTAACCAGAGTTTGAGTAAACAGAGCGCTCACCAATCTACTACCTGGAGTACCTGACCTGTTTGTGTGCAGTCCAACAGCTGTTTGCACTGCAGAGGCAATTACAAATGTCTAGGTATATGTCTACAATAAACAACTCACAACGAGTGTTCATTCAAGAGCCAATATATCATTTAAATCAGGGCTACAACAAAGGATTATTTTCAGTTTGTTCTGAAAAATGTACCTAATAATAATGTTATTATCGTTAACACCTTGATTACTCCTGCTTTGACACGTCAGACATGCCGTTAAAACAAAGACCATTAAGCTTCCTCTTTGTGTCATCCTCAAAACACTTCAATACTTATTTCCCACTCATAGACCAATTAATGGTCCGGGTGTGGGAGGCTATGTACAGCTACATGATGACATGTAACAAAAACATGTCCAAAAGACGTGTAGAAGTAAAGAAGAACTGATTGAAGTAAAGGGATGTGAAAACAAGGTGAATTTATTCTACGGTTCCAGCCTCCTAACGATGAGGATACAATATTTTTCTGTTTCAGGTTATTATGAATTAAGTATGATTGGGTTGTGGGAACTTTCAAAACTGAATCATTAGAGAAAAAACAAAACATACCAAAACAATGTTTTGAATGTGTCTGGAAAAATTGGAAAATGTTTCAATTGCACAGTCAGTGGGATGTTTTAAAGATACAAGCTGAGAAAACTAAGACAGCAACTAGCAGTATTTTTTACATTTCTGATTAATCTGCAGAATATATTTTTTGTATCATCAATTAATTGTTTTATCTCTACAACGTTGAAAATCTTTCCAACACGACTTATTCAAATGTTTTGATTTAACTGACCAAAGAAGTATATACAAAATAATGTTCTTATGTGAGCTAGGAAAGTATCAAATCCTCACATGGGAGAAACTGGAACAGCAAATGTAAACAATGTATTGATAATCAAAACAGTTGCAGATACATTTTATTGACTACCTAATGGAATAGCCTACAAAAACAAACAAACATTTTTTACTTGTTTGTGAGAAAGTGTTGAATCATGAAGTCGACAGAAAAAAAAGGGTCGACTTTTTCGGCAAACGGTTTGTAATATTGCAAAAATGCCAAAACATGTTCTAGTCCTGGGCTCTGAAGTGTGAGGATATGCTCCTCTTCTTTATATAATTTGATAGTTAACTGAATATTTGGGGATTTTACACTTCTATTGATAAAGAAGCAATTTGAAGATGTCTATTGGATTCAAATTATGAAAATGTTTTGTGAATCAGATTATGATGGTCATTTTTTTCACTATTCTCCGACACAAATCAACTATTGATTTATAAAGAATAAAGCTTTAAATCGATCTATAATGAAAGTAATTCTGAAGTCCTATCTAAGTTAGTGTAGCTGTAACTTTACTACATAACATACTGTATCATTTCTCTCAGCCCCACTGCTCAGCAAGTGTTAGGCTCCTACAACAAAACCTCACCCTCAGCCAGATAACATCATCCCCCGAGTGCTTCAATATTTCCTTTAGCATCATATGAAACAAGATGGAGATGATCTTACAAATGCTCTGTGGCCACTGTGTTCAAGCTCCAATTAAAAACAATATTAAAGCTAATTTGTCAACAGGAAACCGACGTCAACACTCACACAAGGCCACTGGGGACCTAAATTACCGTTGAAATTCAAAAGTGAAAACAGGAACTGTGAACTAGAGAAATACACTTACATGGAGAGATTGCAGGAGGGTATTTTGTAATGATGTGGAAGTGTAGCACTAGTTTTCCCCTTCAATTCAAGGCCTTTTAAAAAATGTTAACATGCAGTGGTGGAATATAAAGAAGTACAACTTGGAGGTAGGCTCATTGTAAAACATTTCCATTTTCTGTTATGTTTTACTTCTACTCCATTACATTTTAGATGCAAATATTATTATTTTTAATTGAGAATTTTGTCTGACAGCTTTAGTAACTTTACAGATTGCAAATGATCTTACCCTTCCTGTCCAGTGAATATGAGGCATTATCAGATGTGTTGATGGTGAATGATTGTTGTTTACCAGAGGTGGAAACAGTACTCAGATCGTGTACTTGAGTAAAAGTAGAAGTACCAGAGTGTAGGAATACTCTGTTGCAAGTAAAAGTTTTGCATTCAAAATGTTACTCAAGTAAAAGTAGAAAAGTATTAGCATCAAATATACTTCAAGTACCAAAAGTAAAAGTACTCATTCTGCAGATTGGTCCATTTCAGAATAATATATATTATATGTTTTGATTATAATTATTGATGCATTAAAAAGTGTTTTCAAAGCTGGTAAAGGTGCAACTAGTTTTAATGACTTTGTATACTGCAGGGAGGATTGTGAATTTACTCCAGGTGCAACTAAAGTCTGATTTAAGAGTTAATTATATTTCACATTATTAATCCGATTGGAAATGGAAATGGAAATGGAAATACTCAAGTAAAAGTACAAGTATCAAACATTCTTACAGTACTTGATTAAATGTACTTAGTTACTTTACACCACTGCTGCTAACTTAATGATAAAGCTTTCCCTTATGAGTTAGGAAAACGCTCCTACTTCTTATACTGAACAAACAGGGCTGTGTATCTTCTTATAGATATGTTGTTCTCACAAGACAGCAATGGCACAATCAAATAATGATATTGTAGTTTATGATGCATAGCCATAACTTAAACCAACAGCATATAAAAGGAATTACAATTAGCACAACCTTAAACATAATACAGCAGTCAAATGACACATGCACATTCATGTTTTACTGCTGAGCAAATAACTTTCATACTTTAAGTACATGTTATGTATTCATGCTCTTATTTAAGGTTTTATATGCAGGACCTTTACTTATTGTTGAGTGTTTTCATAATGTGGTATTGGTCTACTATATCACTTTTACTAAGGATCTAAAAACGACTTCTTCAACCACTGTTATAAAGCAAACACTATAAGGTGGGTAAAAAGTGTTTCAAAGTAAAGCTTTGTTGAGCTGAAAGTGTTGACTTTGTTTTGGGAACACTTTGTTAGGAAGCGTTTTTTCTTTTTTTGCAGAGACTTGCTAAGACATGCACTAAGGCTGCCTGTCTGAATCATGACATCAGGTAGCAGCGTTGTCATTTTGCACACAGCGGAAACTTGTAAACGCACTTTAATATAAAGATTGTGTGCTTGTATCTAGCTGTTAGATTTCAGCTTTTATAGGCAAAATAGTAAGACAACATGTCCGTGAAGCCACAGTTACTCACACAACACACGGGGGGGTGAAGTGAGCGAGGATGCATCAGTCAGTCGTGCGGCTCCCAGCCTGACGAGTCCAGACAGCACCGAGCATTTTATCCGCCTTGCAGCTTCAATATCCCGGGCTGCACTGCTGGGTCGACGCGCTACCTCGGTACCTGCGATGCTGGAGGGTCACTTTATCTCCGGGTTCAACACATAAACCGCTTCAAAAGTTATCCCCGGTCTTCAGGAGCAACAGTGTAAATGCGTTGCACAGAGACCGACGTGGCAAACCCGCACCTCCTCTCTTTGCGACGTCATCGACAAGCGACTTCACTGCACAGTCGCAGTTTAACATAACACACGGCTGGTCTGGAGTCAGTGCCGATTATAACTTGTATTAATGTTGGTTGTGTTAATTGTAAATAACAATGTTTTGAGTTATGACCAGCATTTTCTAACTAACAAAAGAACAGTGTACTTATACCGAAGTATTGCAGTATACACATTAACATTATAATGTTTATAAAATCTCTTTTTATATGCACAGTATGCTTTTCAGTTTAAGCTTAAGTACAATACATGAGTAAATCTACTTAATTATTTCACACCACTGTTTGCAATATATTTACTAAATGAAATTGCAGCACAATTTGAGGTACTTGTACTTTCCTTATGCATTTCATTTGTTTTTGCTACTTTGTACTTCTACCCCACTAAAGTAATTTGATATCTTAAATTGCTTTGCAGATTTTGATTAAAGATGTGAATATATATATATAGTCAACACTTAAATAAAACTTTAGTTATGCAACTACACCTGGAGTAAATTCACAATCTACCCTGCAGTATACAAAGTTATTAATACTAGTTGCACCTTTGCCAGCTTTGGTAACACTTTAATGTATCAATAATTACATTCAAAACATAAAATATATATTATTCCAAAATAGACCAATTTACATCATGAGTACTTTCACTTTTGGTATTTTAAGTTTATTATGATGCCAATACTTGTTGATTGCAGGCATTTTACTGGTAACAGAGTATTCCTACACCCTGTCACTTCTACTTTTACTTAAGTACAAGATCTTATTACTTTCCACATACGAGGGCAAAAACATATAACTTTACAAGAAGAGAAACACATTTTGTTTAGAAAAACACAGTATACACTAAGTTTCCTGTTTATTATGTAGGATACATCCACCTGAAGCTAATCCAGTGCAATACAATTAAATAACTTGTATAATCTAGAAGAGTTCTAATCAAACCACCTGACCAATGTAATTCTTTCACTAGAGAACTAAAGTAGACTTTCGGAAGATCTTTTAAATACATCTAAAAATAACCCTCTTCAAAACATACACGGTTGTGATATACAAATATAGCCTTCACTTTCTTAAATACATAGAATACAAAATATTTTATTTCAAATTGCCTTAGTGCCTCAGAATATACAAGAATACCTTTTTTTCTTCATTATGCATTGTTAATGTTTTCTATAATGTAACTTTTGTCATGCATCTACAAATACAAGTTCAAAGGTGAATTAGAAAAATAGACAATCTTGTTTTACGCAGAGGATAAACAGTTTATTTTCAATGTTGATAACAGAAACTGACTGTACAGTGTAAAAAACTTAAGTGAAATAAAAAAAACTTAAAAAACATAAATGGGAGAGTCAACCATTGTAATTCCACGATTAACGTATTTCTGTTGTATCTCTGATGGATCATGTTTAAAGCAAAAGGTAGAAAATAAACTAGGTACATTTCCCAAACTGTACACCAACAAATACTGTGTCACATGTTCCTATTGTGCTTCACTTAAAAAGAAAATATACACTTTTTGTGCCTGTAACATTGTTGACATAACTTTCTGTCAACAACATGTACATTACTTATTTACAAAGTGTTTACAGTTATTCATAAGAAAGTGTAAATACTTCATTCGTCATATGTACAAAAGGGTTAAAAATCACAATTATTATCTGACCAGAGTCTAACTGCATCCACCTTTTCCTTCAAAACATTAGCATAACAAATACACTTCAAGAAATCCAAGTGATGTAAAATATTACTATTTACAAACATTAAACTTGTAATATGTCTTAATATACTGGCCATTCGAGTAATTTATTCGGCACTTAATGTTTTATGGTGTCATTAAAACATAAGAATCAACTGTATGACTGCCAAACAAATAAGGTTACGAGAGAAAAACATGAAAAGCCAAATAAAACTATCAAACAGGAGGCATTATTTCAAATCTTAATAAAACAATGAACCAGCAGAGGGAAATATTATCTCCAAAATAGCTCTATTAGAAGACTTTTGCAGTTTTCTTACATCAATATCTAAAAACGCAAACCAATCATATGGGTATCATTTAGGTTTTCTTCCTACATCTTACATTTGCTTTACCTCCTGCACACCTGAGGAATATTCACATTATATAATTCCTTCTGCCAACTTTGGTTGAGTTGGTTCATGAATCATTTTAAAAACATTAAAATATTGGCATTACAAAGTTTACCAGTAGCCAAAAAACAAGGCTCCAGGTTTTAGGGAGGTGTGCATGTTCTCTGGGGCAGAGGTCACAGGGCTTTTCACAGCTGCAGCTTTCAGATGACGATACTGGTGCCCTGAGAACTCTTGCCCTGAGAGAGACATACTAACTTTAGATTCACTTCACCCGCATCACTTGTTTTATATAATCACGTGTTTCAAGGTGTGCGCGTTTGTCTTGACGTAAGTGCGTTGGTGTGTGTCACTGTCTACAACTAAAGCATTGTGCGTCTAGAGTAGTGTTCATTCCTCCGTGCTCCTGGTTTCTTTCCAGGTTCGTACTCGCTGTAGCTTGGGGGTTGGTCGACCCAGCCTCCACCTCCTCTCCTCCCTCCTCCTCTCCTGCTGCTGCCCTCATCATCCGAGCTCGAGGACCCTCTTCTGGAGTGCCGTGATGCTGGAGGAGAGTGGTTTCCTCTGGACCTGTTGTCAAACAGGTCGTCTCTGGAGCGGGAGCGGGGCACCATGCCCCCTTTTGGACCGCTGCGCCTGTTCCCGTCTAGGGACTCCTCACTGTAGCTCCTGGGAATCCCTCTGGACGGGGCAGGGGAGACGTTACGCCTGCCCACCGGTCCTCGGCCGAAGCCGCTGCGGCTGCTCTCGCTGGAGCTGGGGGGCCGAGTCCTTGGTGCAGGGGGTGCAGTTCTAGCTGATGGCTGCTCTCTTATTGGTGGAAGTGTGATGACACGGCGCTCTGTTGGGCCATCATCCAGAGCAGAGATCATGCTGGGAGGGCCAGGGGAAAATGGGACATGCTGGGACATGTGCTGGGGAGGCGGCATCTGCTGCATGTGAGGTGGGGGCATCTGCTGCATCATGTGAGGTGGGGGCATCTGCTGCATCATGTGAGGTGGGGGCATGTGCTGCATGTGAGGTGGGGGCATGTGCTGTGGAGGAGGCTGGGACTGATGGAAAGAAAGAGAAACAGAGAAGCAAAATTAAGTTCTGATTAAAAAACTATTTCTGTGTGATCAAAACCAGACCAACTACTCATGGCACACACACAGTGGCACAGAGTAGAGTTCTACGTTTGTAACACCTTCAAGTCCAAATTAAGGAAAAATGACTCAGATACTTGTCCAATTTCAAGCAGTTTTCAAAAGGCAAAGCTAGACATCTAGGTGATAACACAATCAGCATTAACTGCTTTCTTTCATCAGTAATTAATTGCAATTAACCATGAAAGGAAACGTTTAATACTAGAATAAAGACTAAAGTAATGTAAACAGGAATCGTAGCCATTACTGTTTTAGGCAAGGCAAATTTATTTATATAGCAACTTTCAATACCTTGCAATTCAAGGTGCTTTAAAAAAAATGAAAGACATTAAGAAAATGGCATTTGAAAACATTAAATATAAAGAGTTGACAAAATAATCCGATGCTCCTCTGTTAACATTAACACATTTGAGAACAAGAGCGGTTACCTGCATCAGAGGGCTGGCCATGTCCATCCCCCTCACCTGGCCTTCCAGGTAATCCAGCATGTGATTAGGGGTGTGCGTGCCATGAGCACTGGGAGGAGGGGGCATGCTGTAGGCTGAAGAATTGGGAGGGGGGAGGGGCATGGACTTCATCGGGATGCTCTTCCCTGAAACAGATCCTAGAGGGAAGAAAACATTTACAATTTATTTTATTCGGAGACACGTATGAATGAATATATATCTAGAATATTAATAAGGATTAGTTGCGTAGCACATGTGTTGTGTGGTGTGTGTTGTGTGTGTGTACCGGCGTAGAGCAGTGGGTTCATCTGGGATCCATTACTCATCTGTCCATATAACGGCTGCCCTCCCATCCAGGGAGCCATGGCCCTCTGAGCGTCCTTCATCATACGATGTTGCATCACCGCTGAAACAAGAGCACATGCTTTAATATTCATCAATACAGGCAGATGTTCACTAAGCACACATACTTTTGCCACTGATGCTGATTTCCAAAGCTCATACAAAGCTTTCTGAGTGTATAGTATATATATACAGTATAAATCCTAGTTGCAGGAATACGTTTAAGAAAAATCTCTTTTAAAACGATACTCACACCCATTTGGGCTGTACACTGTAGAGTTTATGACCATTTCTCCTAACCATGAGTGGATACCTTCTTTAGATAATTGGACATAAAGTGATTGGGGACATACATTGAACATTGTATATACAGTCCATCAAACTGTATTTTTGGGCATTTTATTTAATATTTTTGGGAAGTTCTTGTGACATTTTACATATATTTATTTTTTCAGACTCACTCAAACATTTTAATTTGACAGTTTCCGTACTGTTTTTACCTATTTTTCCAAGTTTACTTATATTATTCGTTTCAATTTGGTTGTATTCTTTTTTTATTTAATTTTTTACATTTTTGTTATATATTTTTCAACCATTTACTCATATTATTTTTTACACATTTCAAACATCTTCATTTTAACTTGTATTTTCCAATATTTCTTAAAATTAACTATTCTTTTTCCATGTATTTTTCTAAATGGAGCTCTGCTTTCTACCTTTTTCAGGGCAGCAGCATTGCTCCGGGCAGCAGGGACAGCGGATATAGCAGCAGCATCTCTGAGGGCAGCACTGGCAGCAGCAGATACAGAAGAGGAGGATGAGGAGGAGGGCTCCGATGACGATGAGCAGCACTGTCAACCAGTCTGAGACAGGAGAGAAAGAGGCACATCTTGTTAATAGATATGTCCATGATTTTGTTCAATTTCCTATTGGAAACATTTAGGTTTAAAAATCAAGAGTAAACGCTATGGAAATTCACCATTTGGGGCTACAATAAAATCTGTGAGTATATCTTTGACAAAAATGTTTCTTTCCGTTTCTTACGGTAAACAATGAGTTTGACTTCTTTGTCAGAGTCTCCTGAAGTGTCTCCCGAGGCGTCGACAGAGCAATAGTACACACCGTTGTCCCACCACATCACCTCAGTGATCACCAAGTCTGCCTCTGTACAAAAACACACACAGCGACACACATCAAACAATGGTCAGCAACTCTGAAACAAATAGTTAACATGGCCTGTCATTACTTCACCGAACATATCGTTTGTGATTTCTCTTAGAAAAACTATGAAACCCAAAAATGTGGATTAGTTAATTAAAATAGAGTTATTAAGACACTGATAGTTTTATTTTAATCGCCCTCACAAATAGGGTGAGCCTGGTGCCGATAGTATTTGAATAAACTCACTGTTTTGGATGGTGATCCTGCGTTCCCGATATTCGGGTCCCAGCGTGGGTTCATTGCTGCCTTTCTTCTGTATCACTGTGCGGACTGTCCGCTGGCGGTCAGGACAGTCATTTGAAGGGTCCTGTCCTAACTGTAGTGCGGCTTGGTACGCTGCAAAACAAGAAGCAAAGTTTACATTAAAACAATCTCTACAAATACTGGATGGATGAGTTAGTAGAAATCCATGGGGCCCAGAAAGTAAGTCTTTAACAAAGAAAAAATCCCCACATCTCAAGTCAAGGATTTTATGTGTCTTTTAACATAAATATGTATTATCAATGTGAGCCCATCATTAAAATTTCCAACATGTCTTATCTGTTATTGCTTTTAATTATTTTTTAATCACTTTAGGGTATTTTATTGTCATGTTTTACTATTGTAATTGTCTGTTTTTTTCCCATTGCTATCCAGAAATGGTATTGTTCCAGTCAACCCAGTGAAGCACTTTTATTACATTGTTTAAAAAGTGCTGAATCAAAAAAAGAGTATTTGTCGTACGACCATGACGTGTAGTGCAGTTCAGCATGGCCTACCCATTAAGATTTCTCTAAAAGATTAGAGTAAAAAGTAAGACATATAGATTCGAAATATATAAAACATATGTAAAAAAGTACATGACAACTATTAAATAAATAGTACAAATGTGCAGAGCAGTGCAAACAAATGCACACATGACAATTTGCTTAATAATGGGATAGTTGCAGCCTTCAACTACACTACTTTAATTCATAGTAACTGAAATAAATACCCCATTGATGAGGTTTTTCGCTGTGGGATTGATGAATATTCAGAGAGAATATAAGACTATTTATATAAACATGAGGGCTCTGTTTCCATTCAGCAGCTCAGTGAGAATAGTGTACCCTCTGAGCAGGGGCGCCGTAAGGGGGTGAAAAGTTAGGACGATTCTAAGGGCCCGTGACTGACATAGGCCCAAACTATTTTAGAACATTAAGAAAAAAATGCTTAAGTAACCAATGTGATTATCTTTTCATGGGGCCCAAAATCCCTGGCGGCGGCCCTGCCTCTGAGACGTGTGTTGTACATGGAGTGCAGGTTGTGTTACCTGTGGAGTAGTAATCCAGCACGGGGTCCTTGCAGAAGGACTTGAACCTCCAGGTGAGCAGCACATCCTGGAGGTTAGCAGAGGTGGAGTAGTCACAGCGAAGGGTCACTGAGGCAAACAGGGTTGTGCTGCGGTCCTGCTCAGGAACATTCACCTGAATACACACCGAAACTGCAGGGAGACACACACAACAGATGATTACGCACAGTAGTTTAGGTATTTGTGTAAGAATGTATAACGCTATCTCTATCAAATAAGCTGGACATTGTGAGCCTACAGTAGGCTAGAGTTGCCAAAAGTCAAGTAGGACATTGTGTGGTCAGACAGAAACAATGTTTGAGAGGGTTTCTATCTACTGAGGTGTTTTTTTACACAGTGGCAGAACCAGAAAAACAGGTGACACGAACAAAGGCACAGGAAATGGCTTACTGTGAAACTACCAGCCAAACATTAAGGAGCTGGAATGAAACCTGTTAGGTTAATCTGACCCTAAATGTGGACAGGTCTCAGAACATTAGCTGGAAAATCATCTAGGTTACAGTTCATAAACGTATATACCAGAGTAATTATCCAAATAAAAAATAAAAACAACATTTATGAAATATAAAATGAGCACAATAGGGCTTTCTCTATCCCCAAAATAGACCTTCGTTAGAGTCAGGCCGATTGTCTTTACGACAAACAAAATTATGCGACAGATAGTTTAGTAAGTTTAATTTGATATTTTGACAAACATCCAATTCATTAGCAGGTTCAGTCGAGAGCACGAGGCTAACTTTTCATTAATGACAATTACCTTTGAGAAGCGACAGCAGGATGACCGCAGCCGCTAATCTCCGCATGGTGACACACTGTGAAGAAAATTGGAAATAAAACACCTCGGATGAAAAATAAATAAATCAATAAAAGAAGGGATCAAAAAACTAAAAATAGACTTATAATCTAATCGAAGCGTTACACACAGCTGCTCATTGTATCGTCCTGATCAGTGTGTTTTTGCGGTTAATACCTGAGCCTGCAGTCACCTCTGGCCACACCCCGAAACAGGTGAATTCATCCTGTGACGTAAACATATGCACCGAAGTCTCCCCCCTAAAAAAAACAACACAGCAGTGTATCCTTCTTATAGCTATTTGTAAAGAAGTCACGTGTATCTCTTTATTTATACTTCATTCGTCTACAGGTACATAATAAAAACACATTGGAGATGCCCTTCATCCTAAGAGCATCTTAATTCCCAAAGCTGATTCATGGCATGTCATATTGACCAATGGACATGTACTTTACATCAAACAAGACACAAAGATATCATCATATATTAGGATTCATTCACTTTTAACCTTTAATTGCAATCAAAAGCCAATGTTATGTAACAGGGACAGTTATGTCTCATTTGTATATAATATATTATGTAAATATGTCTATATAATTACACAAAATCTGTGTTTATTCTTGTTTCATCTTGTGTTAATACCTGACGCAGTAGGACTCACATCAGTATGTGGAACTATAATTTTAGCGTGTACCCCTACGTTCCTTATGTATGTGACACTGTTCCCCTTTTTTTCGCGGGGTTCATGCATCGTTCTCCCCTTTTGATACTGATCTCTGTGGGAGAGGTAGGCGGCTCTTCAGCCAGAAGCAATTTCCGTGTTTTAGTGTCGACTTTATGCAATTTAAGTTACTTTTTATTACTTATTTTTGTTGTAGTGTCTCACGGGTGTTCACAATGTATTTCTGTGTTGTTTAATTTGTATAGGGGCACGTTAAAGAGAGTACTGACTGGAGAAATGTTTTCTTTCTGTCGCTGTTTCGTCAGGTATGTTGTGTTACTTTTTACGTTAGCCCTTTTGATACTGATCTCTGTGGGAGAGGGGCACGTTAAAGAGAGTACTGACTGGAGAAATGTTTTCTTTCTGTCGCTGTTTCGTCAGGAGTGAAAATAAATGTACATCCTGAATGAAGCTACACGTCTGGGTCGTCGTCTTTCTACACAACACAACGCAGAGTCAGACACAGCCGGTTACAGTTATATGAAATTATTATTGTGAAAATGACATGACTTGCACTTAAAGTTAACATGACAAATATGAGCACAACAACGTGGTGGGAAATGTGGTGATATTATTTCATAGGAAGAAAAAACGTTTTGATTATATTCCTTAGTTACTATTTGACACCACAGATGCTGTACTTTCGTTTAACGTTTAGATGTAACTCTTAACAAAAACCACTAGAGGTCAGCCTAAACTTGTTTTTATGTGAGTGACATTTGTTACTGAGTGTTTTCTGTTAGACTGTTGGAATCTCTAGAGTTTAAACTAGGAAACAAAGCTTTTCATTTCCTGGAGAGACATGCTTTCAGAACGTTTCCTCCTTCATAGACATCTGAGGCCAAATCTGCATATGAATGGGACCTCTGTGTGTCTGAAGTGCTTTCCAAGTCCTTCATTTTAACAAAATGTTTTCCCTGTAAGCACACCCACAGTGCACCTGCAGGCCTTCAGAAAAACTCCTGCCAAAGATCCCCTTTCTGCTGTGGCCTTAATGTGAAAACACCATTGCACCCTTTTTATGCACTATATTAATTCAGTATAGTAGAGATGAAAACGTGTAATTGATTCACCTACACCGAAAACAGGATGTTGCATTACATGTGCCTATCAGTATGCCAGTTCATTTGAAACTATATATATATAATCTGCCTGAAGCCATATCAACTCTATGAACGTACATTTCAAAATGAAAAGGACTGTCAAGTTATAACAATGAACAAAGTACAATATGTATGTATATATATATATATATATATATATATATATGTACACATACAATTCTGCATGATAAATTACTCTTGTACTTTTGGTATTGCAACTTATATCACACTAAAACATCAGAGTACGATTCCTCCACTCTATTTAAGTTGTTTTCAAATCCTGAGCATTTTTCTATATGCATATATGTTTATGACTTAATGAGCGTACATGAGTAACATCATAGGTGTTATTTATTAAAAGCAGCCAACCAAATGCCATCATGTTTTATTTCAAAGGTTTTGCTAAATTCTGGTTGGTATCCAACATTCCGGCCTGACTTAAACCAGCAAGCGGAGCACATATAAAAACAATCCTGCTACTGCACGGTGAATGGTGATGTCATTTTCCTGCTAATGTCTCTGTGAAGGAGGAAGTTTCTCAACAACATTCCTGACATACTCTCCAGCTGTGAGTGGTCTTAACCAATCTCTCCCATCACAAACATACATCATCAAACCCACGTCTCTCTCTCACAGGACAAACACAAAACCAAAAGCCTGTTTCTGTGCGTGTCATGGAAATATCATTTTGTGCAGTGTTTTATTATCTAATCATCCATGGAGTGGTAGAAGAAACATTTTCTACAACTAAGTAAAAGCACTAAATTAAAAGTAGTCCTGCTCTTCAGTTAATATCAGGTAGAAGTCGATTAGTATTATTAGCAAATGAAGATGTCCAGTAAAAGAATGTTGTCACCAATTTAGTTCATTTGAATTTCAAATGTTTCTTTATAAAACCTTAATTTATAACCCCATTACATTCGTAGCTTGAGAACAATTGATTTCTGTTTTTTGTTGATTCAAATAAGGCAGGTTTTATGTTATATATTGTTAGGAATTTACATTTGAAGTAATGTATTATTTATGTTCATAATAACTACAAAGCAACTATTATCAGAAATACTAAAGAAGTACAATAAATGGTTGTACTTCAATAGACCATCATATCTTGAACTTAATCAGTTGAAAACATCCATTATTTCTGCTCAACCTATTTACCGAGATAAACAATTGTTTTTAAGTTTTTGTAATGCCAATACAAAATGACTTAATACACAAAAGTTTCATAACATATTGTTTATGTGGAAGACAAAACCATTGTGAAAAAGACAGGCCGTCTGCGATTTCAACAATGAACAAAGACATGAGTCATACTCAATTACACATGGTCTCCTTTACAGAAAAGTATCTCTCTCTCTCTCTCTCTCTCTCTCTCACACACACACACACACACACACACACACACACACACACACACACACACACACACACACACACACACACACACACACACACACACACACACACACACACACACACACACACACACACACACACACACACACACACACACACACACACACACACACACACACACACACACACACACACACACACACACACACACACCAGTACCAGACAGTAGAAAACACGATGGAAGAAAACGTAAACACCTGTTTTAGACACAGAGGCAGAAATAAAGAAATACTGTTTGGTGTAATGTTAGAACAACATAAGTAAAAATCAGTGTGCTACTGTGTGTGTTGTACATGCATGCTTGTGAGTGTCTGTTGATGAGAAAAGGCTGAATTACACTTATCAAGCCGCGGCACTTCATGTTATGTACACAGTCGCACTGGAAAGTTTAAACAAACATTATTATTTTCAAATTACATTGACCATATCACAGCACACATAAGTATGTCCAATTTGCTGTAGTACAAACATATTTTAAAAAGGCAGGTGGGACTGCAATGCCTTTAAGGTTTTAAAAAAACATTTAATCAGGTTTTAGTTCCTTTACTTTGTGCAACTCAGCCAGTTTTAATACAAGGTGCCTCATGAGTAATGATTTAAATTAATAACCTGCAGGCAACTGCTGGGTAGCACTGGTTCAGTCAGCAGGTTTAGTGCTGGTTTAGTCTATAACCGGATTCATTTAGTACTTTTTAGTGATTAAACTTAAAACTGTCACGATTGGCACTCCCGTTGTTTGGCCTCTTCAGACCTGTTTCTGTTGCTTTGAAAACTTTTTTGAAATGTACAGAAATAAAAACGTTATGGATGTTTAGCTGGTAAATGTTACATTGTGACATTAAACCATCTAATTTAAAAATAGATTAAAGACTTGAATGCCACTTGTTATTAAATGTCAAAGCAACTTAACAACAACTCTGCATGTTGGATAACACTGCCTTGATAACCAGTGTGTAGTATTTAAAACATTTCCTGCATTAAACACAAAGCGCCTAGTCTACAATACCTAGACGTTAACGTGAAAGGCATTCAGTCAATTATTTTTACATTTCAAATTGCAATGTTGGGCATTTTACCACCAATTAAAGCCTTATGTTGCAGAATGGATTAAAAGCATTATAAGAGTTTCTAAGAATCTGAGGGAAACCCTGTGAATGACAAAATAAGTTAAATAAAGGAAACATAATTAATATTTTGGCCACATGGGGGCCATAAATGAAGCTGTACGTTGGCACATCATCCAATTATGAAGTAGTTATGGCAAATTATTTAGTGTTGATTTGCTATGTACACATCCAGCAGACACAGAGCAACATGATAAGATATTTGGTCGAGTATTTGTGTCCAGCTCATCAATTTAAGTTCAATATTCACTCTCTTTTAACTCTGAGGAATACCTGGCTCTTTAGCTGATAAGCTCTCCACTGTGTTCACCAAGTAGATGCTAACAGTGTCTGTCTGCTGTTTGTTGCTTAGCAATTCCCATCAGGCCTTTCGCATTAATAGAACAAACTCAAACGCTTCTTTGAGGTTTTTACATTAGTCTCCGGAGCCACTCTGTAGATACACATGATATAAGCCTTTGGTAATATTAGTTACAACTTCCACTTTTAGTTAACATAACATTAAAATACATTGAGTTAGATGCTGTAGTTCCTGAACATGTTAGTGAATGACAGAGTGTGTGTTGTCACTTAGCTGAAGCTGCAGTATTTCCTTTACAATAATGCTGTTGTCATAAACCCTTTTTCTACAACTGGGCTTATTTAAAGGCGATAGCTCATCAAGTGGAAATGAATGCAGTCATTGTGCATGAGCGTAAAGCAAGACTTCTCTAAAGGGACGGCAGGAGACCAACAGCGTCCTGCAGGGACGGACAGTCCAGGTCACACCCCCGGCCTGCATGTGTACAATGTTAGCTCAGCTGAGATGTATATGAGGCAGCCGGTGACACAAACTGAACGGGGATGACTTCATCATTCAGCGACGTCACAGGCAGAAACCCCAGTGACCGTCTCCATGGTAAAAGTGTGTCTGTTGTCCATTTGTTCATTTACCAGTGCTGATCCAGCTTTCCCTCACTGTCATTTGGATTTTTTATGCAATCCAAATCATTTCTGTCTCCCATCAGCTGACACGCGGCTCCCGTAGAGTCTGTGCTGAGCATTCAGCTTGTGTGGCTCTCAGTCCGTCAGACGATGAGGGAGTCCCGGCTGAGGAGAGTGCCCTGCTGAGGACAGAGACAGAGATTAACACAAGAGCAGAGTTCACAACTAAATATGAACATGACATTTTCAATGGAATGAGTAATTGCAAAATGTCTATCGGGGAGCGGTGATATGCGGCGAGCCACCAAATGTATTTATTTGTTGCGGCTGGGAGGCATTTTCATGTGTTTTACATGCAACCAAGGTCATCAGTTTGCAGATTGGCAGCAGGTACTCTCTCACCAAACTGTGATGCAAAAAGTATATTTATCCCAAACGTTTTGGTCGCAGGAGGATTGGCCTCCGCTGGTAGTTCACCCAAAGCCGCACTACACCCCTCTCCGATTAGATTTCAGCGTAAAAAAAGTAAACATTAGCCAAACAGCGTTATTCTGGTGAACCTGGGACAAACTTCAATTCAACTGTTTTTGTAATTGTGGAAAGATTTGGTTGTGGCCCCTTAAAGCCATTATATCTTTTGTACACAGTGTATTTGACGTTGAACATCATTTTGACCCAGGTTTGTCAGCATGGAGACAACCAGTTATGATTGTTATGGAAAGTAGTGGGATACAGAACAGAGTATTCTACCTAGTTTTCACTGTGGTAGCATCTGAACCTGACCTGTCAAAGGTACAACAACAACAACAACACTTACTTGACATGTCTGACATATGTAATGTCTTCTTTATATCGTTCCTAAACCGTCCATCAGAGAGTTCTATCCCCCATGCTGTGACCTTTTGCCACCTGGCTGTATTGTACAGGTACTAAATGTAACCCCTCTTTCCTCCGAACAGAGAGCAGGTTTTGGAAATACAACATTGAGTGTTAAACACTTTTCTGTTAGCCTAGTGTTAACATTTTCATCAATAACACACCTAGAAATAATAGTTTCCAATAAGCAGAAAAGATGCTAGCCTACCCCCCCTCACACTCATAATAGAAGGCTTTATGTAACACACCGTTTTCCGGGTCTTGTCTCTGGGCTCCTCTCTGTGGCCCGGCAGCGAGTTAGCCGGAGACTGAGAGGGGCGAGGGCTCAACGGCGGGGGGCGCGGGGACGGCCTCTCAGTCCTGCTTCTCTCTGTGTCTGAGCAAGGAGACAGTGAATCTGCCTCAGGCCTGTTACTGGGCGAGCGGCTGCAGTGTCGACTGGAGTCCCCGCTGCTCTTTTTCGAGCTACCTTTGGAGGGTGTGTCTGAATCCTCCTCCCCCCGGGCCCCACCCTTCCCCTGGCTGACCCCTCGCAGCTGAGCCTTACGGTCAAGCAGGCTGTTCAGGAACGTGCTATCGTAGTCCTTCTCTTGAGAAGAGGTCGATGGAGGACTGACTCTGGGAGGAGGTGGGGCAGGACGCTCGCTGTCCCAGGTGCCCCTCCTCTCCGTGGGCGAGTGGAGTGGGCTTATGTTTCGTCTGTGGTTCTCTTCAGGATCACTGTTGTCTCCAAACTCATTTTCTTCATTGTGATAATGCTGCGGTGGACCGTTACGATAGGAAGGATATCGACTGAACTCGTGAAGCTCCATCTCATAGTCTCTTCGGCTGTCTTCCCTTTTCTGTTCCCCCCTTCCTTCTTTGTGCTTGTAACCTGCAGCAAACTCCTCCAGCTCATCCAGAGAGCCGGTCCGTCCCGCAGTACGGTACGACTTTCTGTGTAGATGCTCTGAACGCGGGTTCCACCTGCAAAAAACAACAAGAGGCCGACAGGGTGAGAGAGGTGACATGGGAAAAAAAGATAAAGAGAAGGTCAGCAAGCTTTTAAATATTGTGTATGTAAATAAATACATAAAGAATCTGTTTTTACACTGCTTAAGTAAATAGGTTACAGTTGGCTTTAAACAGTAACCCTCAAGGCTTAAACACCATGTTCTTCCCCTGGAGAATGCCATGTATTCAAATAACAGAGTCACTGATTGTGTATTTTTGGCAGGACAAACACTTAATTTAAAATAATCACCATCAAAGTCCAATAAAAACTGACTCTACAAGTCTAACATCTTTCTCTCCTGTCTAGGTCACCATCATGCTCTGACACAAATAGCAAACAAAGCAGTGTCTTGTTAAAACAAATAAGCCTTGCTTCTAAAGTAAAGTTAGTTTACTTTAAATGCTCACAGACATGTGTCTACACATATCTGTACCTGTTGTGGTGGTCTCCCTCGCTATGATCCTGTTGCCGTTGATGTCGGCCGGGCCTGCGTGATTGTGAGGGTGGGGGGTCGTCGCTGTACCGCCGCGGGGGGAGAGACTCTTCCTGGCAGCGCCGGGGCTCTGCGTCGGGGTCATCACGATGTCGTTGGGGTGAGGAGGGGTTGTCACGGTAACGCTGCGGCTCTGGGCTGCGGGTGTCACGGTAGCGCTGGGGCTCAGGCTGAGGGTCGTGGTCCGGGATGGCGGGGAGAGCTTTCTTCTGGACGTTCCGGTATGTTTGGCGGAAGCCGCTGTCTTCCTCGTGGAGGGAGCTCAGCTCAGACAGGCCACAGGCTGGTCAGGTCAAAGTAAACATATATAAATATAATTGAAATAATATTAAACATAAAATTACTTTTTAAGGGAAGCAAGGCAATCATAAGATATTGCAATAGAAGAAAGAAAGATTTGAGATCTGCAAGCGATTACACTACCTGTTGGAAAGGGTTGATTAAACATTCTTCAGGTGAGTAGGCATGCAAGCAAGCAAATATACATATCTGAACTACAGGAAATTGAATAAGCAAGTGCTTGTGCAGAGAGGCATGCCAAAGCGAGCTTTAAAAAACACAATACTGACAGTAGAGATAGTGTAGCATGCATGTTCTATTGAGTGCCTCGCCATGCTAAAGAAGATGCAGTCCACATGGTCAGAGAGAAAATCCACGGACGGCTTTATGGAGCTTACACTGGGGGCTGATGGACCTGGCAGGGTGGAAGTGAGCTAGTTGTTTCTCTACATACTGAAGCACCCTGAGAGATTCCTGATCCTGAGGTGAAGGCCCGCGGTAGGGAAACCCGACAGCGTGCATCGGAACTAAAGATACACACCATCAGCATGGAGAAACTGTCTTTGTATGTGTTTGTTGTGGATTGAGGGTAACTGTAGTACTATTTCAACATTTGTATTCTACTACAATTGTTTCTGGCCATAATTAGAGAGTACAATCGTTAATATGCAGTCAAATAAGAACACACACAAGTTACAACATTCTCACAATAAAATAAGAACAGGATTGAACATTCCTCATAACACTTGTATACAAACTAAGGCATCCATTTTATATGAAGTTTATCTGTAATAATAATAATAGTAAAAACACAGATTCACTCGCTAATAAAGAGAAAGCCCTCACTTGCTGTAAGAACGCTGCCATCCGAAGGGGGGACAGAGGACATCTTGTCCACCAGAGAAGGGGGTGCGATTGGGACCATCGTCGGGACACCAGTGACAAAGTATGGAGGGTAGGCAGGCATCTGAGGGGTGGAGGTGCCCGTCTTTATACCCTTACCTGCCTCATATACTACAAAAACAAACAATGGCGTTCACATAAAAACATCTTTCCAATATTTGTATTGCAATTCACTTTTGCACCAGCATATGAGTGTGTGTGTGTGTGTGTGTGTGTGTGTGTGTGTGTGTGTGTGTGTGTGTGTGTGTGTGTGTGTGTGTGTGTGTGTGTGTGTGTGTGTGTGTGTGTGTGTGTGTGTGTGTGTGTGTGTGTGTGTGTTTATACTGACGGTGTCTTGGGCAGCAGCACGTGTCGGGGCAGCACCAGCAGCTGACGTAGCAGCAGCAGGAGTGAGGACAACACTGACACCAACAAACCCCGACCAACAGCAGGAAGAGGAGACTGCCCAGCGCCACCGCCGACACAAACACCCACTCTGCAAGGACACACAACACAGAATATTAAGATACAAGACATTTAAAAACAGGATGCAACACAATGCAACTCCACCACAGACAGTTTGATCAGATATTGGTCTGTGTCATGATAACATAAGCTAATCAGCAGTGACTTTCCTTGAGTTTATTTTTGAGAATTTAAACAGCTTCCTCTGGAACAAAACTAAAACATATATATGTATTGTTTTGTAATATGCAATAGTGATCCTCAAGAGCTGTAAATGGTGAGTATTTTTGGGAGTATTGTTCTCCATGTTTCAATGTTACTTAATTGCAAGTCATTCAAAGGGAAAATGTAAATGAATGTGTTGAATGTCAACAGCAATATTATATATTCTAAATAAACCTTTTTACAATCTCTTACCCTCTGGTAGCTAGTTTTACCAGTGTGCTATATTTCTGTGATAACCAGAGAGGGTAACCAAGTTCTTAACCAAGATTGTATCCACAAAAAACTGTTGAAACATATTTCTTCCTCAATGCATGTAAGGCATTCAAAGGCCCAATGAAATGGTATAACTGGTTCCTTTACTGTGATATATAGGATGTTGGGATGGGAAAATACACAAGGGAGAGACAGATAGATAGTTGAAATATATGTGTATTTTATCATTTGTAATTCTTCTCTTACTCTTGATACAATAATATCTGAACTAAAGTAATCCTAACCAGGATATGAGTTAACACATTTTAACAAAGTGTTTGAGAAGTCAAGTGCTGGAGTGAATTACACAGCAAGTAGAACAGATAAC